>NW_027273390.1:0-12907 GCF_040938485.1 Diadema antillarum | reverse complement strand
CTATTTAACATTATCATTATCATTATCAATCATCATCATCATAAATTTTATACAAACTCTTCAATTTTTGTCGTAATTTACATCATTGCCGTACGTGTAGGTAACAATAATAGTGACAGTAATATTATTCTCAGGATGTAACTTTTCTCCCTATGTGTACTCACATGCCAGTTGTATTTCAATTGTTTGATGATAAGGAGATGATAATTATATTTGTTGCCATGCACCTTTCCATCCTGTATATTATGTGTTTTCCCATTACACCTTACAGAATGCCCATCATGCTGCGAAGCTCCAACTGCATCTTGACCGGCAAGTCTCCGGCCGAGCTGGCCAAGCTGAACGAGTGCCCGCTGGACCCCGGCGGCTACTTCATCGTCCGAGGACGGAGAAGGTCATCCTCATCCAGGAACAGCTGTCCAAGAATCGGATGATCGTTGAGGTGGACCGGAAGGGGGTAGTCTCCTGCAATGTGAGACGAGGTACCAATTCCTTTCTTTCTGCCTTGGAAAGTGTGTGGGGGTTTTACACAGGAGTGAAAATGATTGTTGGTCTGTTGGTCACTTATCTGTAAAAGTGGAAATTTTCGCTTGTGTTGAAATTTTCGCGCATTTCGCGCAACCAAACACTAGCGCGAAAATAAAAGCCCGCAAATATTTTTGCTCACCATTTGTTCCTGTGCGTGACGTCTTGATTCCGCGAAATTAAAACACGCGAAACTCTTCTGACCCGGCCAAGCGCGAAAAATTAGTCACACGAAAATATCCACTTTTACAGTAATCACCTGGTTGTTTGGTCTGTGCATGACAATTAGTATGATACACATACTTCCACAGGATTTAATATTGAAGAAACTTTGCACATACTCATGACCTTAATATGCAAATATACATTGTAGGTTGCATTTTCTTTTGTTTACAATTGATTCAGCAAGACATTGTTATGGCAACGATGAGTGTGGCTTGAAAAACATTGAGACCATGCTATGGAAATGTTATTTCTTTTTCTCTTATTTTATTGTTATTGTTTTTTTCCTAGCTGTACCAACATGGAATTTGGCATAATTCTATTCAATAAGATACTGTGGCCTTCAGAATCTTATGTGAATATGTCATTGATTTGTCCTATGGTACTGCTCTGATACACATGATGATACAGAAAATGACAAAGTTTATACATTGGGTGTTGAGATTGTTGCATTGCCAATTTTAACTGCACTTTTTGTATAGTGATTTTTAGTGAATTATAAATGTCCATGGCTAAATCCACTTGAATGAAATATATGTAATTATGTTTTTGAACTGAAACAAGCCGTTGCCAAAATCAATTTGCTTACAGAATCAAAACATTGTTGTACAAAGAAGCTGAAAAAAGGACAAAAAAAAAATGTGTATATTGACTATGTTAGGCACCACAGAAAAACCTGATAGAGAGATATCTTCGTCGCGACGATGTCGCATTGTGCATGTTTGATGATTTGCATAATGAACAGGCGTCACGTGCATATGAATAAGCAACCGTGCATATGAATACACGTACTTTCTATTCATACCTTTGTTTATTCGTCCCGACGATAAGCGACGATAGAGAAAGGATTCCCTTTCACTAATCGTCGCTCTTCGTCCCGACTTACTAGCTATTTTCAAAGTTCGGCTTCTATTGTGCCTTGCGTTTCTTTTGTTAAAAACGTCGCATATCGTTCCCGACGAATCATTGTTCAACCGTCGGGAGACGTTCTGACTACATGGCTTCGTTTCAATGCCGTTCGTGTTCAAGTTTATGTTTTGTTCAGCTTTACTTGTCACAGCATAAAGCCTGTTATCCGTGTGATCTAAAACGTCGCATATCGTCCCGACGAAATTACCATTACTGTACAGTACCACCAAAATTCCGTCTCTGTTCCATCGTCGAGCAACGTCCAAAACGCGTGGCTACAGCTAATCCGCTGGGTGATATGATTCGCAATGCCGAGTACGATAATGAATGGGAAGTTTTGCGTTTTTCACGAGAAAATAAAAAGTATTCTCGCTGCTATAGATAATTGTGAAAAACAGGAAGACTTTCTGTCTTTTGTGCAAATGGTAGTTACGCGATGTGAAAGGAGACTTGACCGCAGTCGATAGACATTGAATTTGTATTATCTTGTCTTTACGCGTAGGAAACACGGCGGAGAGATTTTGTCCGGTTTACAAACGAAAACTTGACCATCGTTGCAAAACTTATTTGATGGTCGCCGTTCGTTGTCAAACTCCGACAACTTCTGTCATATTTTTTTTTGCTGTAGAATACATTGATTTTTTTTTGTTATTTCACACAACATTGAATCAAATATTTGTATTTTAACAACGTGTTTACCTATTTATTCTGTTGCGGCATTTTACTTCAACTGGTCGTTGGCCTTCGCGTGGTTGTACTCATTGTTGACATTTATGTCGTCTTGTAAAATTTTAGAGCGGGCGGAGAGATTCTGTCCAGCGTTCAAACGGGAATTCAACTGCAGAACTTGTTTCAGCTGTCAATCCCTGCTGACTGTTCTCATTGTTTGTTATGCTAAAAAAAAGGATATTGATTTCATGTTGTCAACATACCAAAAATGTCAGCTGCATTCGCCTTTTAACCTTACTGTAAAGGCAGATTTTTTTTTCACCCACTTTGCGCAACCAGAAACTAGCGCAAAAAGAAAATTATGCGAATGTTTTCACTTGCCATTATGTTTCAGGAGATGATGTCTTGGTTTCGGTAAAATACGAAACTCTCTTTCACGGCCAAGTGCGAAGAATTGGCCACTAAGATGGTTGATGGTAGCTACGACGACTTGTAAGGAAACTTGACTGTTATCGAATTAATTGTTAAGCTTCAGGTGGAGAGATTTTGTCCGACTTCCAAACGGGAACTAGACTAACATTCTTATACTTATTTCAGCTGGTTGTCTTTCTTTGTTATACTCCGTTGACTTCTGTCATTTTTGTAGCTGCATAGAATACATTGATTTCTGTGTTCTTTGACACATCATTGAATCAAATCTGTGTATTTTAATACCAGGTTTACCTTTTTACTTTGTTGCGGCATTTACTTGAACTGGTCGTCGGCCTTCGTCAAGGTTGCAATATAATTGTTAAAATTTATGTCGTCCTGTAAAATTTTAGAGCGGGAGGAGAGATTCCGTCCAGTTTTCGAACGGGAATTCGACTGAAGAACTTGTTTCAGCTGTCCATCCCGCTTTTGTCGATCCCTGTTAACTGTTCTTATTGTTTTTTATTCTTAGAAAAAGAAACAAAACAAAGAAAAAATTGATTTCATGTTGTCACCATACCATAGAATGTCATCTGCGTTCGCCTTTTAACTTTACTGTAAAGGCGGATTTTTTTTTCGCCCTCTTTCCGCAACCAGAAACTAGCACCAAAGGAAAATTATGCAAATGTTTTCACTTGCCATTATGTTTCGGGAGATGATGTCTTCGGGAACTCACACACACACATACAAAATAAACCACACACACACACACACACACACACACACACACACACACACACACACACACGGAACTCTTTTTTTCAACGGCCGAGTGCGAAGAATTGGTCGCTATAAGCCCCTTTTACACTTTCACGGATTGCATCACGGATGACCATGGATCGTCGGTCTGGGATCATCCGTACTATTTCCGGCATGACCGTGTTGACTTAGTGAAGTCATCCGACATTATCCTTGATCATCCGGCATGTCCGCTGAAAAAAAAAAATGAGCTTGCTTAATTTTTCATCCCGGACATCACGGATGGAAATCAATACAAACTCTTCCTTGTCGGCACCGTCTACTCCGTGTTGCATCCGTATTCCTTCCTTGTAGGCACCGGCTACTCCGTGTTGCCTCCGTGAAGACATCGGAACGTCCGTATTAGCATCGGCTCCATCCGGGATGAGAAATTCGTGTATATTTTGCCAATACAAGCTCAGAAAGTCAAAGAAATTTGCTCACATCTTCACCCATCAGTACAACCAATAGACTCATCTAGTAGGTTTATATCGCATGAGAATCTTCAAGTGACCCACACACATCTTCTTGCTGTTTTTTTTTTTTTTGGGGGGGGGTTGATTTGTCTTAGTTCGTTTTGCTTTGTTTATGTTGTTATGTTCCCGCAAAATGAGATTTTGCAACAAAGAGATATGCCTTTATGATGTCGACAAGCAGATGCGTATGTAATCTGCTGTAGATTTTCTGGTGTGCTTGTTACATATTACTTAGCTCTGGAAGCATGTCGCCCAAGAATGATAAAGTATCAAAAGAAAAAGCAAATGTAATGTGTCAACTTTTTGGGGATATCCGCGTAAACACCGCGAAGGGACCCAGTTGCATCCGTGCTCTTCCTTGATATCCGTGTTAGCTCCGTATCGTTTCCGCTGTGGTCCGCGTTCATTCCTTGTCTGTCCGTGAAGGCACCGTACTTGTCCTTGTAGCTTCCGTACTTGTCCGTGTAGACAACCAGTTGGGACTGTATTCACACCGGCATTGAAAGGAAAATAGATATTTTGCATGCCGGAACACCACGGATGACGATCCGTGGTCATCCGTGAAGCAATCCGTGAAAGTGTAAAAAGGGGCTTGTGATGATACTAAAAGATGGTAGCTACGAGTTGTAAGGAAATTTGACTGTTAGTGATATAATATTGTTTGGCATCAGGTGGTGAGATTTTGTCCGACTTCCAAACGGGAACTAGACTAACATTCTAATACTTATTTCAGCTGGTCGTCGTTCTTTGTCAAACTCCGTTAACTTCTGTCATTCTTGTTGCTGTAGAATACATTGATATTTGTGTTCTTTGACACACCATTGAATCAAATCTTTGTATTTTAACACCGGTTTGCCTTTTTATTCTGTTGCGGCATTTACTTCAACTGGTCGTCGGCCTTCGTGATGGTTGTAATATAATTGCTAAAATCTATGTCGTCCTGTAATACCTAAGAGCTGGAGGAGAGATTCTGTCCAGCTTTCAAACGGGAATTCGACTGCAGAACTTGTTTCAGCTGTCCTTTTCCGGCTGAGTGCGAAGAAATGGTCGCCAAGAAGGTTGATGGTAGCTACGACGAGTTGTAAAGAAACTTGACTGTTATTGATATAACAATATATTGTTAAGCTTCAGGTGGAGAGATTTCTCCGATTTCCAATGGTTTGTTTCATTTAACATATTAAAGATATTTTCTTTCAGTTACATGCATTCTTTCAAACGTTGGGGTAAGTTTACAATTATGAATGAGTATCTTATGCTTTGAATTGCACCATGTGCCCATTTCTATGCAAGAGCCAAATTTTCCTTTTCTTGAACTTGTTGGACACCTCAGTGTCTATATAGAATAGTTATTTCAGGCTAGAGAGGCGTATCAATTTTGAACTTTGTGTTTGAAAGGCTATTGTCATCTTAAAGACGACTTATAATGTCGCTCAAATCGACTGAATGGAGCAAGCCCTCTTACGATGCACGCTCGGATCTACAAAGACTTTATGGTCTAGTGCTCCGATATACCCAACAAAGAGACGGGACGAAAAGCATCGGTGTCTGTTTTCTCTGTTCTGTCCTCACCCTTTCCTCTATTCTTCTATCATCCCTCCTCTTCCATGATATCCCCGCCTATCATATAGGCTAACACTAGAGGCGCCTGCCCCCGGGAAAGGCCGAGACTTCACCGGCGTCGGCGGGCGGGTCCTCTACCTGCTTGCCGACGGGAACGGCGTAACCCTGCATGTCGGTGCAGGAGTATAGGCAGGCGATATCTTTTCTTAAAACGTGTCCCCTTTCTTTCTCTGTAAATATCTCGATTGTAAATATTGATATATATATATATATATATATATTGTTATTATTATTATTATTATTGTTATTATTATTATTATTATTATTATTAGATTTTGTAAATAATCAGAAGTATAGTGTAGGTTTTTATAATTGAATTTAAGTGTATATTTAAATTGAATATATTTTTTGGAGTAAATTGCCCACCCGGCACACCCGGCAGAGAGCTCCACAAAACTAAAAGAACAACATCAGCATCGGTGGTACACAGGATGCGGTTGCTTAGGCGACGCTTTCTATTGTCGGGATGGGGATGATGATGTACGCGACGCTTTCTATTGTCCGGATGGGGATGAAGAAGGTTCTTTTATAACGTGAAACGTTCAGCGTAGCAAACTTAATCTCCTGAAAGTAGATAGCGGGAGTCCATTCAAAAAGAAACTGCCGCGTACTGTTGACGTGCTTGTACATTATACGAAAAAGCTATTCTTGCTTGTTGTGATGACTACACGCTGGCACAGCGGTATTCACACTGTTGCTGATCACTTGATGATCTGACAATCAACCTACATGTTGCATAATATTTTAAATGGGCCATTGGAAGTTTGACGGAAATTTGTATACATTGCTAACCATTCCCCTTTCGTCCGTGTATATGAATTCGTCAACATAGAATGAAATTTGAAGATTTGGCGCCTAATATATTTGACCGAATTTTGGAATATGCTTCAGGTTCTCTTCCTGCAGATGTTAATCCCACAATGTCGATCAAATTATAAGACAGTTAATCTTTCTGAAGCGGTGGACACACAAAATTGTCATGTCAGTGATCATCCTAAGAATGATGTGTAAAGAAGACGAAGTTTAACCTTGCCTTTGGTTTTGTATTGTTTTACCGCTTTTAAAGTTGCAACATGCGAACACAAGGTTTTACTGTAAAACGAGGAATAATTGCGTGCATGATAATTTTGCAAATTTCCCGAGAACCAAGAAATTAGCATGCAAGTGGAAGTTCTTGCCTACACTATATGCATTGAATGCCAGCGACAATAAGCATAATTACACTCTTTCTTCATACCTTGGAAATTACTCAATGCATAAACTTGTAAAAGGGTCGGTCAGAAGTCAAGTAAAAATTCTCAATTCCCCAAATATGTGTACCTGCACTCTTAGACAATTATAGCGAACCCATTTTCAAGGAAAGTGAACATTCAAGATATTTCTGACAAAGCTGTCATTTCAGTATTTTGCCAGTTATGTGAAACTGTCATCACACATTGTGAAGACATTGTACTATACACCTATTGGGAGAATCATGCATTGTGGCGGAGGCATCAGTCGCCATTGCGACATTTGTAGTTTTTTTAATTTCATGTCAATACTGAAAAATATTATGAAGACATGTGCACACATCAGTTTGATACCGAACTTGCAAAGTGATTATATCAACACCCCATCTTATTTACATAAAATGGAGTTGCTACGCTGTACCAGCATCTTTGTTTTGCGACAACTTGTGGAAGTTTAAAACTTGAATTTGATGAACTTGATAAGCCCTGCCCCATCCTGTTAGTTTGATTTTAAGCAATTTGCTAAAGTAAAAAAAACACACACACACACTTGAATTTGGCATCAAATGGTTCTTTTAGTAGTTTCCCATAAAGTGCAGTGTACATATCTAATAATTACTCAGTACAAAAAAAAAAAAAAATACAGTAAGCATTTGTGGATTTGTATGGTACGTTTTATGCGGAAATGATAGGCCTTTTGAGTAGAAGAGAGGATGCACATAGTTACAAACCTTGATGGTGATTGTCTTCCACCGTAGGGAATTGTTCTGTCTGTGTTGGCCATATTTTGTGTTGTTTTTATCACCATTTTGTGTCTTCCAAAGCTCAGAGTGATGTGTGTAGGTTCCCTTCAGTCAGCCATGTGTGTAACATTTTGTACTCCACAAAGTTTGAACCTCACAAAGTTTTCACCCTGAAGATGCTGTGTAACATTTCTTGTGGCCCAATTGCGACATTGACAGCAAACAAACACACAAACAAACAAACAAACAAATTAAACCTGTTCTCATACATTGTTACCAAGTTAGGTGATGTTCAATGAATAAGAGAACACTCAAGTATACCAATGCTTTGAAAATCATTCTGTTGCTATCTACATAATTATAGACAAACATATTTCTAAATACATATATAGCAGGAGATTGTTTCGAAGTGTCAAATTCTAAAACTTCATACTGTATCTATGACTAGTTTTGTGGTGAATTTTCTCTTGTATTTTGCTGATTTTTCTGTCCATTGAGCATTTGCCATTCATATCCAACAGAACATTCTTCATATTAAACTTCATATTTAAACAACATCAGAGATACAGGTAATGAGCAGGATTGTGCAGTTGTGATTGTTGTTTGCTTGTTTTGTTTTGTTTTGTTTTGGTTTTTTTTTTACTGGAAACAATGGATTCATTAACTTTGAGACTTTGTACATGTGAGTGCACAATGCTTTAATACTATACTTAATATTTATTCAGACCTGTGAAGAATAGTGTGCCAATATAAAGACAATGTACATGCGTCAGTGTCGCTATTTGATGCTTTCTGTGTGATGGTACATAGATGCTCAGTGGTTTTCAAGTTTGATTATCTCAGTGTAAGCAGGAATGACAATGCCAAACTTGAAAACAGTCGACATTTGAAATAGCGTGTTGAACTCAAAACTGTGACACGTGTATTTCTAGTAACACTTAGGGGCCCGATGTTGAACAACGTCTGCTGAATCGGGCTTCTCGTGTTTCATATCCACTTACGTGCCTTTTCCTCTTTGGCTTACACCAGCCTTTAGGGATTATTAAGTTTGACATTTCAAGTTCAATGTTAGTGTTAAAACAGTGCTGTTTGTATGAGACGCACCCACATCCCAATTGAAATTACTCACGTTGACTGGTAGGCGTATAGCGTCCTCTTTTTTAACGCGCACGGACCGTCCACGAATACACTGGTCACAGCCGCATTGATTTGTTCGTGATGGGAGCAAAATAATGATTTGTGTATTTCAAGCTGTTCAGAAATTAGTGGCATGTTCAATCTTTTTCTTGGCCCTACCATCTGACCATCTGTGTCGGAGCTGGATTACATGCCGTTTACGACACCAACCCCCAGCACTAGCACTGAATTCGAAAATAACTCAGTGTACTTGTCTTGTTCCAGTATAGTTGGTAGTTGGGCTCTCACCTCAATAAAAACAGATCCTCCTTTACCATTGGTCTTCCAGCTAGGTGTTGATGTCATGTATACGAAGATATTAACCCGTTCTCTAGGTGGACTCTGCAATGTCTGTAGACATTTTATACAGGGCTTACCAGGTTTCCATCGGCAGGGGGTTAATTTCTATTGTCTTCGTCAGAATAATATGTCAAAGTTAATGTTTTGCTACTCAGTACATTAAATAGATCTATGCTTACTTAGGATTGCAGTATTGCTTCTGTAATATGGCCTGTTATTTCTTGAGTCACACGAGACCAGGACTGTGAAATAAAAATGTCCGATTCTTTTTACTGCACCTCTTTGTTTATTGTGTCGTGTCATTGTGATGTCATAATGACTTTGCAGTGTGAGCAAGTAGTGTTCGAGTAGTAGTAGTAGTAGTAGTAGTAGTAGTAGTAGCAGAAGTAGAAGTAGTAGAAGTAGTAGTAGTAGCAGTAATAATAGTAGTATTACAGTGCATGAGTGGTTGTGGTGGTGGTTATACAAGTAGTGGTGGTGGTGGCGTTGGTAGCTGTAGTAGGGGTGGTGGTAGCAGTAGAAGTAGCAGTAGTAGTACAGTGTAGTAGTAGTAGTGGTAGTGGTAGTGGTAGTAGCAGTAGAAGTAGTACATGTAGTAATAGTAGTGGTAGTGGTGGTGATAGTATAGGAGATGAGTTGGAGAGTGAGAAAGGGTTGTAGTGGAGTACCTCGATATTACGAACAGAGATACGACGAGTAGATGCCAAACGTTCCGATGAAATTTCTGCTATCCCGATTTTTCTTCCAGTTTGCTCTGGGTAAAATACAAATACAAAAGTGTACTCTACTCATGGTACAATTATGTCAACGAAAACAACCCATCCAAATATAGTCTTGCGAAATGTTCTATTCAATACTGCTATGGGGGGGGGGGGTCGATCACGCACAAATATGTTCACATCGGAAAAACTGATATCAATCGAGCTTTGCCGCATTATGTGAAATCGACAAGGCATAAAACCAAACCATTTGTGATTTCTGTAGAGCATTATGTGTGTGCATACACCATGGACAGGTATAAAGGGCTTTGTTTTGGGACTGCATGAAGAATATTCATTACATGTGAGCTATGGGAATTTACCTGCGGTATAGTCGTCGAGTTGCTAAAATTATATTTTCACCCCAGTAATGTGTATCTACTACACTGACGGACAAATAAAATGCACTGAGTGTTGGTAGAGTTGTATGCGGTTCAAAATCTTGAAAAAAAGAAGAAAAAAAGCGAACCAGTGGTAAAACAACGGACCGAAATGTTGCCCGCTCTGCCAGCTAAAGCCTGTCTTGCCACCATGGTGCTATACCTGTGTGCTACGGTCAAAGGTAATGTACTGTATAGATTGTGTCTTGCCAGAGTGCCTTCAGTTATGCAGCAAATAACTTCAATATGTCAGTTTTTATTCGCCATTTCAGTTGCTGCGTATTCCATTGCAATTATTTGTAGAAAAGAAAAGAGAAATGTAGGAGAGTGGACGTAATAACTACTAGTAGACGAATAATGTCGCCGGATTTACAGCAACCCAAACAACACCGTGCAATTGCGGAAGTAGATGGAAAAAACAAAAACATTTTGACAATTTCAACAGCATGCCTTGCTGATTAAAATAACAAAATCCTATATTACACTTTATATATTAAAGATAATTATGCTAGCATTATAGAATAATGTAATTTGCTGTTTATTTGTATGTTTGTTTGTTTGTTATCTATACATGCGCGCAGGATTCACTTATATCGGTTGCTTCAGGATAGCGTCCCGAATCGTTTACTGCCAGATCTGATCCACTGTGATCCCGCGCGATCTCCCTTGTATCGAGTCTGCCAGAGCCAGGGATGCGAACAAGATCAGATAAACTACTGCCAGTCCGTTGCCATGACAACGGAGATGTGTGGGAACATGTGTGCACATCAGAACATGAGATACTTCGGGCTGGAGGCGGGAAAGCAGTGCTTCTGCGGGGGAGATTTTGCTCCTGTCGAGGCAGCCGTGGCCACTGCATCACCGATATCTGACGTCGAGTTTTGCTCCACACCATGTCTGGGAAATTCCAGCCAGATTTGTGGAAGCGACTTGTACATCAGTGTTTATGAACTCATTCGTAAGTGGTATACATCTCTCGGCTTTCTGATCATTAAAACTGTTTTCACCCAACTACCCCCTCCCTGCGCCTCCACCCGTCCCTAAAATGCCGTATCTCTGTCCATTGATTACGCTACCGCTGCAGCCATTACAGAACTTATCCGCTGGTGACATACATTACCAAAAACTAACGACTTATTCATTTCGGCAACTGCTATAGCCAATCTATCTGCGTCATATAAAATCAACGCAGTATTTTCCATGAGTTTACACATAATGAAGACAAGAGGAAAATCAGACTTCTGAATTCTCGCACTAGGCTATCATGACCATTGTCGTTGTTTGCTTTCTGTGTTCTGCACTCGGCAAGAATTTACATGTTTATAATTAAACACTAACAGCTTTTTGGTGCGCATTCCGCTTATTGGTTCAAAATCATCTTGGAAACAAGGTGAAGATCGCGAGAAAATATCTTCGCCACTATGACATTATTTTTACCTTTCGGGTTTTTTTTTTCTAATTTAGCTCTAACCGCACTTTTGACGATAATGGACCAATTATGCTTCTACGTAACTTCATTTGAAAAACCAAGAATAGGTACAACCATTATATCATGCACGAAGTTACCAATCTTGTGCAGTTTGGAAAATAATATATGATTATTTCCCCCTGGAGGAAAACATAATTATGTTTTAGAACATAAATGGTGTCTAAATTTATGACGACTGCCTTGGGGATCTGGGATTACTTTTGCATTTCATCCTCACTGTTGAGCATCGGGTCATATAACTTGTGGCAAGCGTGTTTGTGTGTATTATGAAGAGTTTTATCTAAAGAGTTTTAGCAGAACGAGCTATCTCCATTCTTGCTAATTTGAGATATATGTGATTAAAGCTGCTAAAAAAAGAAAAGATGAAATAATATAATATTTTTAACCATAACTTCTATAATATTTTTTGCTATGTTTTACAGATGAGGTCTCATTGGAACGATTTTATTTTGCTCTCTCTGACGATGGACACACTTCAAAATCTTGAAAGTGGCGCTTAACCCATTTTTTTTAAAATGAAACTCGTCATTTTTTAGTTCATTCGAAATCAACATGACAAGGTGAAAAAGAAAACAGCAACAACAGCAACAACAAAATACAGATGAAAACGAAGAAACTGCACATCCTAAATAAAGCCTCTTCTGTCTGCAGGTCCAGCCAGTACCGATTGCTTCAACCCGGGGTACGTTCCACACGGCGGACTGACCGAGCTGACTGGGTTCTACAATGTCACAGACATTGTCGATTTCTCCTCCGTCTGTCTCCCCCGAGTATCAGGCAAGGTTCGCCAACCATTGTCTGCACACCGGCTGGCAATTGGACGGACCCACCGCCGACTTGCTCCGTGCGCTGCCCCAGACCCGAACCGCCGTCGGGGTCGTCGTTCAGTTCGAACGAGACCATTGCAGACACGTACGGCGAAAGCGAGACCGTGCTCTACGACTGCCTCCACGACTCGAACAAGACGGACCAAGTGCTTAGATGCGGTTACTATGGCAACTGGCGCGCATCAGTTTACTGTCCTGAAGCCGGTATGATATCTAGGGGCCTACTTTGTTTTTTGTTTTTTTTTTTTGCAATGACAAGTTAATATTCATATCACTCCGACAGAATCATAATTATTGTTGGTCTACAACGCTAGTCAGTGATTGGTGATGAAAAAGTGACTAATGCAGCAAGGATCCAAATCGTTATATTACGTGTAT
>NW_027273389.1:0-17500 GCF_040938485.1 Diadema antillarum | reverse complement strand
TGCAACCTATCACAATGTTGTTTGATGTACGCTGATTTGCAGAATAATCTAATTATGTGATTGTTTTCAATTGTAATTCGGGGAACATGGGAACTCTTGAATTTAACAACTTTTTCCTTAATAATGTCATCTTGATAAGACATGCATGTATTTATTTGTTTCTGTGACTTTACTTATCTATTGATGCAAAACTAAACATCGTATGGACTTTCACTTCAACATTTTCTTGTTTTAAAAAACAATGGCGTGAAATTCCATGATTACTAGTGACCGTTTACGGTCCAAAAAGTGAATCGGGAACATTTCAACGCTTAGCAGCAAAAAGAAAAAAAAAACAAATAAAACTAAAATACTTTTATTGAGAGTTTGGTAATATTTTAAACTGCGCGTTATAATATACTAGAACTTGCCGAACTTTCCGTTCCTAACTTTCTTCTATACACTCTACGTGTGCGCTTTTTATTTGCTGCCACAGGCGATACCCGCGTCAGAAATCGCACGATGTTAACGAAAAAAAAAATGACATGGAGAAAACATAATAATCAGCTTCAAAGCTGCGTGTTTAGCACAACAGCTCTTTGAAATTACCGAAGTAGTGCAATGACGAAGATATTTTTTTTCCAAGAAAAGGTTTTAATACGATTGCGCTTTTCATCAGGCATACAACTACGGTTCTGAGATGGATTTTTTTTTACTGCCTTATGGAGGCTAGAATACCACTTTAGCCTTATTTCTATTTAAAAAGGGAAACATATTGATCTCGATCGTGATTTCAATAAAAGTTCTTTTCCACTTAGTATTTATCTAATGGATTCTTCATGGTTAATACGTTTGATAGTCAATAGACTATATCTTATAAGAACTTAATCACGACTTGGAGATAGTCGCACCCTTGTTCCATTGAATATGATTTCTATTGCAATTGTGTATTCAGGTAGAAATGGAATGCCAAGGGTCGGGGTGGAATGGGAAGAATGGGATAGATTCTTTGTGCACTTCAGGAACATGATATTTCCATTAGTACGTCAATATTGATCAAACGTGATGATCGATATGTTTGAAGTAAACACTTCCTCGCTACTTTTTAAAAGTTCACTTTGGCTGGTAATATTGCTTTCTCTAGAGAATGATACTCTCTCAATTTTTTTCTCTCTCTCCCTCTCTCTCTCTCTCTCAGTTTTTCTCTCTGAGTCTCTCTTTCTCTTTCTCTCTCATTTTCTCATTCTTTTCAAACGCGCAAAAGTCATTGTCTATTTCTCCCACAAGTGAGCAAGCATCAACCCATTCCTACCGAGAATCTGACATTCATGTAAATTTTGCATAGGACCAATAAGGTTCTGGCAGGTCATTTGGTTAAAGCCTGCATGTTTTATCCTGAATTTTCACACACACAAAAGATCAGACTCTCTAAGAGCCACCAGTCACGGGAGAGGAAAGTAAAAACATTTCGCGTTTTTTCCATGAAGATATCGATTTCAGGCTTTAATGCTGGATGGAGATGGTTAGCAAAACGAAATGGAAAGAGAGGTATAAAGAGATTGGAAATGGTTAAATAGACATCGAGAATCAAAACCTTGGATAGAAAAAGTATATTAGAAATCAGAAAATCTCCAACTTTACTTCTTGGAATTAAAGCTAAAAACACAACAATCCACTGAACTGTTCACAGTCGTTACGATTTTCAGGAGTTCTTGCAGCCAAGAATATGTATGTACATATTATGTTCTGCCTTTTTTTAATCGTTAAATGACTATCATAATTGTTATCATTTTTTCATTTCATTTATTGTCCATCTCATGGATATTTGTTTTGTCAACATGTTTTTTCCATTAAAAAATGCGATACAATTACATAAACAACATTTAAATGACATAATTAAAGATATAGAAAAATAAAATAATATAATAATAAAAGAGAGGAATCATTTTGCCAACATTGTAAAACATAATGGAACAAATATCATATACATAAAATCTTATATCAACATTAATGTGCAAACATTCAACGTATTGAATGTTTACATATCACATTAAAAAACAATGCATCAACATGACGAGCTTGACCAGTTTTATTAATATTTGTTTCTTATATGACCACCTAACAAAGAATGAGTAAAATATGAAAAAAAATGGGGAAGTAAAAGAACAGAGAAGTAATCCTCACGAGCAAAACAATAATAATGCTTAAAGGGATAGTATAGTATTGGTGGAGATGAGGCTTGGGCTTTTAACTTTTTGCGAGATACCAAGAATTCAGGTATGAAATGATACAGAGCATACCATTCTCAGGGGAAAGGCTGAGACATCCAATAAGAAATGTAAAACAAAACGATCCTAATAAATGGTAGGTCCCACCTTTTAATATGATTTCTCTGTTTTGGGCATCTCAGCCATTTCAAAACCAATTTTCATCAAATAAACCGTAAACAATGAATCCCTCTTGGAATTACATGCTTTTTAATATTTCACAAGATATTTCTCATGTTTTAAAAAAAAATGTTAAAAACCTGAAGTTAGGTCTCAACCAAAACTATGTACGATCCCTCTAACGTATTTTTTTTTCATCAGCTGAAATCCAAGAGGCTCGACTGGCAGTATTACAATCATCATAAGGACATTGTATGAAAAGTGAATGAACCAATACTTGAGTCCAAATATTAGTTGATGAAGATTCGAAATGATTTATCTCATTGTTTTCTTTTTCCAAAAGTTGAATAGAAGGAAATTTAAATCTTTCTAATATCCACATAGTTAAAAACAGCGAGGTGACTGTTCTTTACACTACATCCTTTTATAAAAATTGGTATGTTTCGATTATGTTAGTCCATAACATTATTCATCACTTCACATAAATGAATGATGATCACAGAATTTTTTCTTTCTTTCTTTCTTTTTCTTTCCTTTCTTTCCATATCACCCGAAAACCTTAACTTATAACGTTGTCAACAACTATTTATAAGGCGTCCTGTTAAAGTCCTTTCATAAACATGCTGACCTAAATAAGCATGGAGCTATAGCTCCATTAGTGATTACTGCTTGTTTTTATGCCATGTCTCATTATTCTGAAAAACCAACTGAGAACATTACCATGAAATCAGGCCTACACTGTTTCATTTCATTTTTAATTAATTCCTGTTCATTTTGAACAAAGAGTATCAGTGTATAAAAACATATCATGACAAAAAAGTGATATATACACTCTACACAGGAAATACAAAATAAACACAAAATTTGAAAGCTGGAAAAATTATGAAACCTGAAGAACGGGGATTTTTTTTTTGGAATTATATCTAAAATGACAAAGTTGTTGATTTTCGAACAAAAAATTCGACGAAAGGATGAAACATAATGCAAATGTGCAAATTAACCTACACAGGGATAAAGTTGACTGGAAAGAATTGAGTAAAGACAAATGATGATAATCTTCATGGTAGAAGTTTTGCCAAAATCAGAGAGAGGGAATGATAAAGACACATGTTTTTTTTTTTTTTAAATGTGACATAGTTCGGAACCACATAAATCATGCAAAATGGATTATGGTGATGACGGTACCGTAGGTTTGATAGAGTTGGTTTGAAAAATGAATTGGTCCAAAATCAAGCATCTTCAACCCTTTGCTCTCCTAAGAGTCATTGCTATTATATAAATAGTGCATGCTCTATGATGCACTATACTGGATTAGAGAACGACAAATACTAAATTATCCCGAGTGCTGTTTTGTTTCACCGAGGCCGCAGGCCGAGGTGAATAGAACTGCACGAGGGATAATTTAGTATTTGGAGTTCTCTAGTCCAGTACTGGTGCATCAATAGAACATGCACTAATTATTATAGTAAATAGGTCCCTCAATCTACATGTATTTCCGTAGGTCTAGGCCCTAATTTAGATCTAACAAGACTGACCGTACCGCCGGCACTGCACTTGTTACACGCAGAGTTAACAACCGCAACCTACCGTACGTAGTTTACGTGCAAACTGTACACAGCGTGCGACGCTAGCTAGTACAGCCGTGTATGCGTATTGCACATCAGAGCAGACTCGGTTATAAACTCCCTGCATTATGCGTCCGGGCGGCTGTACGCGCGCATGACGTCGAAATGCTTGGAATTGTCTTACTTACTAGTACTACGTCCATCGGCCGCCTAGCTCCCTAGGCCTTTCGCGAATCTCTCTTCGTACATAATAGTGGGGTGGCTTAGTGAAATTATCGTGACACGGCGGACAAAAGCATGATTTTTTCACCAAAGGTACTTCATGATGTACCTTCTCAAAAAATAGGGTGCTCCAAGAAAATTGATGCTGGGAAGGAGGTTAGAGGTCAAAGGTCAATGACCTTTATTTGTGAAATAGGTTTTTTGGCTATTTCTCAGGTCAGGAATATCCAATCTGGATAAAACTTGGCAGGAAGAATATTGAGAACAAGTAAAATATTTTGATTGAATTTGGGGTGAAATTTCCAAAGGTCAAAGGTCAAAGGTCAATGAACTTTTTCTAAAAATCATGTTTTTGTTTATTTCTCCAGGTAGGAAGATTCAATTTTCACAAAATTTGATATGAACGTTGTATAGAAGGTACCAAGAGTATAAACCAGGGGTCAAATATAATTGTTGATTTGTGCGTTGCCATGGCAACCCAAAACTAGGGTTTTTAATTGAAGTTAGTTACAGGAGGCTATTTTCCAGTTTGGAAGAGATTCCATTTGAATAGGTACAACTGATCAACGGGATGTATAGAGGTTTGAAATACTTTTCATTAGTGTTAAGTGGTATGTTGCCATGGCAACTACATATATAGATTTTGGTTAAACTTAAAGGAGACTTCAGAACTTATGAATTTGAAGAGATTTCCATCAGGGTTGGTATTATTGATCAACAAAAAAGTCGCCAGACAAAGATTTGTCACCTTTATAGCATGTGGGTTGAGTGAATGCAGCAACAATAGTAGAACACATCAGTGAGAGTTTGAGGAAAATTGGACAATCCGTTCTAAAGTTATGAATTTTTGAAGTTTCTGCTCATGCAGTCGAGGCTGGATGAGAAGACTACTATACCTTGTGATATCACATGTGTACAACGATATAAAGAATGAATAAAGAAAATTCAACATAAATTATTTTCGCTTACAAAAGGATACTCGACTTCTCTTTCAGAAGGCAGGGGGAATAATATTACCCTTGACATACGTCACTAGCAAGTCAAAGAAACTATGTGAACTTTATTCAAAAAGTATGGTTTTGTGAAATTCTCATTTCATTTTCCTTAGAATGTGCGCATGTGACATCATACACTGTGGTAGTCTTTTCATCCAGCCGCGACTGTGCAGATACCTTAAAAAATCATAACTTTTGAACGGATTGTACGATTTTTTCCAAGCTTTCTGTGATGTGTCCTACTAATATTGTTGTATTCACTGAATCCACGTGCGCATGAAGGTGGACTTGTCCTTTAAGGACAGATTCTGAAAGAGCAGACTGTAAGCTTTAAAATGATGTATCACACAATTCAAAGGGATTCCCCTAACCTATCTAAATAATAATACCGGTACTGGAAAGAAAGCACACACTCTGGATAAGTATGAACTGAGAAAAGAGGCTGCATTGTCTATTTTAGCGTTTAATCTTTACCAAGCTGTCTCATGTCATTATGTTCATCTTTTCTTCCCCCCTCCAATTTTCATTTGAGTTTGTCATTATTAATTTTTGATGATAAGAACGATGCCACAAGGCATTGTTTCTTAAAAATGCTTCAACTGCTCCTTCAGGTCCAAAATCTACATCAATATATATTATTTTCCTGATCTCCTCAACATTTTCCAAAAATAAAGCATACACCTTTTATGCATTGAGTCCTCCTTTTTGTGGATAATTAAAGGCAAAAACCCAAAATTAGTGCTTGAAAATTATTCTTAAGTGTGAGTTACGGATAGAAAGAACCTCTGTAAAAAAAAAAAATGAATCTGTATAATCAATGTTAAGTATTGTTAATAACACAAAATGTGAACAATATTTCTATGATAACATGTTTCCAGACTAAACCGTCCGCATTTATGCTTTAATGAGAAAAATACTGATATCTCTTTATATGTTTGCTTTGATTGCAAAAACTGTATATGGTAGGATGTCTTGTGATACAACAGGGGGCATTTCATGAAGCAGTTTGGTCAGATATTTTTCTGACAAACTGTTACAAACTACAGAAATCCTTGCATCTGATTGGCAGAGAGCAAATTTGTCCGACAACTTGTCGGACAAAATGCTTCATGAAATGCCCCCAGACCTACACATATTATGCATAAAATGTGATATCCTGAACATTTTTTTCAAGTCACTCTCCCAAAAGTGTATATATAGGACCTTTAAGTTTTTCTTGTGTTTGTTCCTGGCAGATTACTAGTACACAAATGCTCCAATCCATGATGACCTAACGGAAATTAAGGAAATTAAAATGAATATACTGAAAACCAAAACTACAGATACTAATAACTTACTTCATTCTTCTCTCCCCACCCCACCCCTTCTTTTTGGTTTCTTGATATACTAGTAGATCTACCTGACTTTGATAATTGTCATTATGTAACATCATCTTCAATTGACAAGGCGATAAAACTTAACAGTCATTTCATTATGCTGCTGGACTAATGGGGTTAGTTGAACTATATTGTTTTTAATGTGCTATACTTTTTCCTCCTATCAATCACATGTATTTTTGGGTGGAATGTATTTTGACATAAAGCATCATAGAATCAACCGCCTTTGGGGTCGGGAATTTTGTCATATCATATTGTGATTTAGATTCTGCTCTATGCCGATTTTGTTTTATTTCTATCAACTTTTTAAACTTCCCCATAGACTTTGTTCACCAGCCAACTACATCCCACCCTCTTTGGATAATGTGAACCAATCAAACATTGCTTTTACTTTTTAATAACATGTCTATACATAGCTATCAGACCAAAAATATTCAAACCGCTTTAAGTCTTTATGAGTGAAATTACAAATATCAATATATCTTTAAAAATATTCAAATTGTCTAAATTCAACTTTATCTATGAAAGCAGACTTTTAACTTTTTTAAACATTTGAATAACCCCCATAAGAAATAAGAAACATATAAAGAGGGGAGGTGCGGACTATAAAAATTGCTTACGGGAACCAGGTAATCCCTGCGCTAAACCTATGGAATTCACACAATCTTGGAGGAAACGGGTTAAATTTGTTAGGAAATATGTAGGGCAATACCCAAAACCTTAAGTTCTCAATGGAATATGCAGCTCTTCTACTGGTAAACTAGTAGTTCTGGGAGAAAAAATGAACTGTGACATAGTCCTACACCTGGCTCAGTCATTGCCCAAGATTTAAAGTATCTGAGCCAGAGTCACATGTCACTCTTTGCCATTTCTCTACAGGAGGTAGACAGTACTAAAAAAATCCTTTACCAGAAATTATATGAAATTATTCAATGAAAAGGTGCTTAAGAAAACTGGACTATTCCAACACACCTCCCTCAGGTCTGCAACACAGACTAACCACCTGTTACCATAGGAAAACCAGTAAAAATGGTGTATTACTGTAAACATGCACATAATATGTCGTATTATGGGTCTGAATTTTAAGACTAGCAACCATGTACATTGCATTGCATTGTACAGAAACCTGGCGAATGCCCTGTGTATAGTCTTTGAATTCAGACATTATTGTTATGTACAAATTAAGGGCATTTTCTCATTTTTTCTGTTAGCGGATTTCTTGGAGCACCCCCTAATTTTGATCCTCATATATATACCAATGTCTGAGGAAAAAATGACACTTTTGTCCGGCGTGTCACGATTATCAGTATATTTGTCACTAAGCCACCCCACTATAAAGCGTAGGCACGCACTGTAAGCGTTCGGTATAGTGGCACGGTCGTGCCACTATACCGGAATTTTTGCACAATCACGTGATACTATCCAACCAATCACAACCCAAATTTCACTCTACCTATTTACTATAATTTATTGCAACACAGGAGCTCCTAATGCACATGATACATAATCATTACCTTTTAAGTCATGTCAGATTTATTGTGTGGGTGTGATTTTTTTGGATTATTGCTTATACAAATGTATATAAAAGGTCACTGGAACCATAACAACACCAATTTATCCAATTTCCATGAATCTCTTCTCCATAAGCAAAATACAGAAAACAACAGATCCGTTTAATCATAATGTCGGCGAGATTTTCTGCCAATGAGTTTATCTGGATGCTTTTACTCGTATGCTAATTAAAACAAAACAAAGAAAAAATTATATTATTATAATTATATCATTATAAAAATGATATGATTATCCTCCCAGCCAAAGTGACGTATTAGGGTTTAGATGCTGGAATTATCTCTCCTCGAAAATAATAAGCTGCATGCTCGTCTTTATATTCTTTTAAACGCAAATTACAAGAGATTTTACTGAATTCATATTTTAGAGACATTGAATAAATTTGTAACTTCTGAAGTACTGTTTTGTTGTACATCTAATTTGATTTTGATTTGATTTGATTTATTACCGCATTCAATCAGATACAACGTGAATACAAATGTCAAAAGCACAAATCCAAAGAATAACAAATGCAGTGAAATAAACCCATAATAGGGCCCAAATAGATACGTATAAGCAATTGCATTGAGCAGTACATACACAGAAACATAAAATGAAATAAACAGTATTTTTTTTCAGTAAATAACATAAATATTTGAATGCAGGATAATTGAATGACCGCCATCATAAGCGATTAAGCTTCAAATATGTGAGGCCTCATTTTAACCATATTTTTTTTTTTGTCAACACACTACAGATCGAAATCTCTCTCCTTCTCTCTCTCTCTCTCCCTTCAGAGCGGGCACCTTACGGCGCAAAAATTGTACATGTCAATTTTTGTTCTTATGCTTTATATTGTGTCTTGTTACAGTTCTAATGGAACAACAATCTTGTGCGTACTAAAGTGTATAATAATTGTTCCACAAACATTCATTTTTTCATGAAAATTACACATTCAATTAATTTGATAATGACAAGGGTAGCTATTCCCCATGCTTTTTGAAAGCGGTTAGTCAAGTGCTCTTTCATTATTCTATAGATTTTTATTTTTTTTTTTTGGGGGGGGGGGGATTCCGTTTGAATTTTCTTTATATTGTTGTCCACACCTGACGTCTATAGTTGTCTCCTCATCCAGCGGTTCCAACACGAACACTGTAAAAATTCATAAATTTTGCATCAATTGTCCGATTTTCCTCAAACTTTTACCAGTCAGGCACAGGCGCAGAAAACTGCGCCTGTCGAAAAGCGCCGATTTCTGCTATCATGAATATTATAATGACAATACCCATCATGCCACGCGATGCTCGTAGTGTAAAAGGCATGGAGAAAATTTAGGTGATGAAGACACCTAATCGATATTAATTTCGTACGAAAATTCTAACCTTGACACTTTTCTGATATTTCCTCTGTAGTAAGCCAAATACCTAATCTTGCATAATAATCATTTCTAGGGGAATAAAACCTTGACATCTGGCGTAATTCTGGTCGGAATACATAATTAGGTAAATGTTTTTTGAATGACCACCGGTTTGCCCTCTTTTTAGCCTTGTGCAACAGGTGTTGGCTAGTGTAACAGAAATGTACTCCTTCCTATCAGACCTTCCTCTCTCCCTTCTCCTCTCTCATCCCCTCTCGTGGCTTCTTTCCCTTTCTCTCCCCCAGCACAGCCACCTTCCATCTCTCAACGCATCATCTCTTTTCCCCTCTCTCTTCTCTGTGGTACTCTCCCCGGCAGGTTGGGTTCTTATCTCTGTTGAGTAAACATAGGGCAGCAGTTTAAAACAAGGAAAGTGTTGTGAAAGTGCGGCCAGGCTCTCTGTGGGGCCTACCTCGTACCTCCCTGGTCTTGAACTGACCATGGGCAAAGCACAGAGGCAGGGGCTATGCGATAGGTATTGCAGTTTTAGATTAGATTCCAGAGAGACAGAGTTATACAAGAGAGCACATAATAAACATGAGTTATCAGAGTTAATTGCAGATGATTCTGCAAAGGAAGCAGAACAGCGTAACATCGTAACAGCAAGGTAATCCCAATGACTCCTACTTCATTCTCAATCTCACTAGCCTATTTCTTGATTTATAAATGAGCTATGGTCAGTGTGGAGAGACCTATATAGCGCATGGTGTTTGTTGGTGAGAGCGTATGGCTCTGGATGTGCCTGATGCATGCTGTATTTCGATATAATTATGGTGATACAGTGCAGTATACACATACATACTATCGTGTTTTGGCAATTTGTCTTTGCATACAGTACTTAGTGCACTGCAAATCAGTAAAAAGCAGTAACGGGCGCCTGGTACACAGACGATATCAATGGAACCGACTGTTCGCGAAAACTACGAGAATCGATTGTAGCGGGCACACTTGCTCGGCGCTCGGGCGGATAACCCCAAAGTAGCAGTTTTCTGCGCCTGGCGGGAGGCGCAGTTTTCTGCGCCTGTGCCTGACTGTTTACTGAATTGTGCTACTAAAAATGTTGCTGCTTTCAATCAATCCAAAATTTTCTCTTTGTGTTTTGGTTTCCTTTTAAAGCCAAACAAGCTTGTTATCGTGTAGGTCCTGCCATACTTCTTCTGCATACAACCCGAACTTCGATCAGATATCATTATAAGTACAGTGTATATCGTTATGCATGTATATTGTTTGTTGTGTTTATTATTGACAATAAATTATGTCATTATTCTTGATGTAACTTTGGTATACTAGAAGCATGAAACAAAGCAAATTGAATGTTGCCTCTATGGATTTCACTGCTTCAAGATAACAAAATATTGAGAAATAACATACTAGTCACTGCTGGTAGATGCCTCATACATCTTTCCAATTCTGATGAAACTCGCGATTGCTCGTTTTGATTTGATTTGATTCGATTCGATTCGAACATGATGTTATGTAATGTAAAATGGACCAGGAGTAAGTAAGTAAATGTCATGGAACTGATTAGAACAGCTGTATGCCAAGTTTCAAAATAACCTGGTCGTCCCTACCTAGTTGTAAATCCCCGTTTGCTCTTTTGTCCCTCCCAGACTATAAGTCAGCCAGCACATCCCAATAAACTTAATTCAATTCAGGTCAGTTCACTTCACTTCACTTCAATTTTATTAATTTAATTAATTCAATTCAATTCAATAAAATTCAATTCAATTCGGTTGAATTCAAATCAATTCAATTCAATTCAATTACAATTTATTCCCATTCCAATCGGTGACACACAAACACACACACAAGATCTGTAAGAAATAGAAAGTATACTTTATACAATGATCATTTTATCATTTTCTAGAAAATACATGATAAAAGTTTCATGAAATATTATAAGTTATATACAATTTCATTAAAAACCAAAATAGTAAAGTACATGTGAATTGGCCCCCCCCCCCAAAAAAAAATAATAATGATAATAAAAATAAGTGTTAGAATAGAAAAAAAAAGATGGCCCACTGAAAAGCAGGGTCTTGTAAGACGGGGGTCACTGGAGACATAATTTAACTAGTATGCTGAATGTCAACAGAAATTAATTTATATATAACATCAACAAAATATACTAACCAAAGAACTCCAAGCGACTTTCGTCATTATTTGTTGTTGTTGTTGTTGTTGTTGTTGTTGTTGTCTCAAAGATGAATGTTCTGAGGGTTAGATCTGTAATCTTACATTTCCGTGGCGTATAGGACTTATATACCTCACCCTATAGCTGAAAAAAGAGAAAAAAAATATTGTCTTCGTGGTTGATATGTATTTTTTCTTTAATTGAGAACAATTGCAACCATAGCAACGGGACATTTTCCTTGGAAGCGAAGGTAGGCCTATAAAACAAAGAAGAATTTACTCTGGACGAATATCGCCGTTTGTTTGTTTGTTTGTTTTCCTTCTGTTAATGCATACCTCATCGAAAGCTGGCGCTCTATCGGTATCCGACCACCGGCCACATAGCCACCATCGGCAATTGAAAAAGGTACTACAGTAACTACATGTATACTTATAAAGTGTGACATCGCAAGTGTTGTCAATGGCAGGCATTCAATTTTCGTATGGCTGCTGAATACTCATATAAGCCATTTCGTAATTAGCTCATGTACACATTGATACAAATGACCTTTCTTTTTCCCAGGTGGTTAGGCGCTTCGCTCGTTTTCAAAGCGGCAGCGGCATAATGCATTCGCTTGCCCGACGTAACACTGCTTATGAAATTCGTGTTTAAACAATAAATGAACTTGCGTTCAGACCAGGTGACCAGAATAGACCATCAGATGATATTTAAGCAGGCATTCATTTCATTGTTTTGCATTGAATGCAATATCAGATTTCTTCTTTTCATATTGCGAAATACCATTCTTTATGTCAGGTGGATGTGCTGACAAGGATCACATGAATAATCACTGCATCACAGATGCTTATCTCAGTGAATTAACAAACAGAAATACCTGTTGGTACAATGTTTTTGTTTTCGTATGATTTTATAATATTATTAGGTAAACAATTCATTTCAAGCTCTAAGTATCAAAGTTTATGTCCTCAAAGGCAATATTTTGTGCAATATGTAAAAAAACCCCACACAGTTTGATTGAAGAAGAAATAGCTAAAAGAAAAAAATAAATTTTATTTGCATGAGGCAAAGTGGAGGAAAATAGATCATATTACATGTGTGTATCTTTATAGAAAGTCAACTGCCCTTACCCCTTTCTCTTTTCTTTTCCTCAGATGGTCTTTTCTTCCTCACCGCAGTTTATACTCCTTTTTGTAATTCTCTCCCTCTCCGCAGTTTATCACCGCAGTTTATACTCCTTTTTCTAATTCTCTCCCTCTCTCTCTTTTGTCATGGCGTTTACTGCAGTTTATGTTTATGAAACCTTATTGTTCTGTTCTGCATTATCATCCCAATGACTGTAGCGTTGAAAACCACCCCCCTCCCCCCCCCCCCCCCTCCCAGGCCTGGAGAGGGGACAGGAAACTTGGCATCTTCAGACCAGGGCTGGGTGTCGTACATGTATTGTAGAGAGGAAGTTACCGAGAGTGCATAAATGAGCTAGGTGAATAATACCTTTGATTTTTTTTAAAGATTGCAGTATGTGTTATTGTGATTTTGGTTTGTTTTGTCTTGTCTGGGGTAATATTTAGTGTTTCCATTAAAGGCTATTTTTTCTTCTTTTTTATCTTTTTCCCTCGGTTTCTGTGTATACGATTCTTGAAGTATTGGTGTTAACGTGTGTTAGAGAGTATAGTTCAAAACAGGATCAGACGTCTGGTAATTTTACTATCATTGAATGCTATCAAAATGTTTGTTTTGTGATGTCAAAATGTATATGTCATATAATTTATGAAAAAGGACAATGTTTTTATTCTGATCTATAAAATCTAGAAATACAAAAAACAAATAAATTTATTAGGAATTATGTCAAATTTCAAATTCAAATTCAAATTCAAATTCAAAACTTTATTTTCGCTTTTTCTTTCCAACAGAATGTACAAGAAACAATATTATGAGTTTAACAAGGGAGTAACAATATATACATAACCAGACAGGATTAACAACATGTTCATGTCTACATGATCAGTACAAAAAAGATACATACATTCTATATACACTCTGCGAAAAAAAAGTGGAGGTACCCACTCAAAAGACCAGGCTTGTATCATGTGGGTACCTCTGGGAAAGGGGAAATAAGGGGGGTGAAAAGCTTACAACTGCAAAGAGTGCGGGAAACTGGGAAAGTCGGGAATAGAGAGAAAAAAAAGCAAAAGTGTGAAAAGAGGAAGCAAAAAAGAGGGGAAAGAGGGAGAGAGAGAGAGAGGGAGAGAAAAAAAGAAAATCCTCAATAATTTTGATGCAATCACCAAGGGCGAAAGCCTTCAGAGACAATTAGCCAAGAGTCTTCGAAAGTGATACATTGTCGAGGTGCTTTCCAGCGGAAGAGTTTGTAACTGTGGGGACAAGAGCACGTATGGAATACTAGCACGCAGTAAAAAAATATCTATGCCTCAAGAGAACGCAGCCTATAGTGAAAGAAGAGAAGACAATGACGTGCTTACAAAATTAAATTCATTCGGTTACATTATAAAACTTCACAAGAAACATTTTCAATCTCTTTTTAAAAGAACTCAATGAAGGTGCATTTTTTTTAATATCCATGGGAAGGGAGTTCCAGAATTTAGGACCTACATAAATAAAAGTCTGCTGAGCTAGCAAGGTTCTTAACAGAGGTAAATTAAATTCATTTGACTGTCTAGTTGGATATCTATGGTATGTCCTATTACGCATAAACATAGAGTTAAAAATTAACGGGAGACAATCATTATTATAAGTGTACATAAATTGCCCCATTTGTAATAAAAACAAATCTTTAATTATCAAAATCTTATTATCAAAGAACAAAGGATCTGTATGAGAATATGGAACGGTATTACAAATAATGCGAAGAGCCTTCTTTTGTAACAGTGGAACCCTATCCAACAATAATTGATGCGTATTTCCCCATACCAAAATTCCATAATTTAAATAAGGTAATATCAAAGATGAATAAAAAGTAAACAAACATGTCACAGGCATACATTCAACTGTGCGAAAATAAATGATATAGCTAACAAATAAAGGTATATATGCATACCAGCAATCTACAAAGTTTTGTTTAGAGAGACAAGGAACTGAAAGGTCCACTAAAAAGTATGTTTGTATTTGCACTACTATAAAAAGTATAGATTTGTAGATTTGACATCATTTCACATAATATTTAGGGATACCATTTTGAAAAGGCGTCATAGAAAGTGACGTCATTTTCCAACTAGTATTATACTATCATAGAGTTAGTGAAATTCTAATTCATCCAGCTAACATTCGATAAGAAATAAGAATCAAAATCATTTTATTCATCTATTTTTCATTAATTTATTATTGTATGTATGTATGTATGTATGTATGTATTTACGTATTTCTTTATTTATAATAGCTATTTATTTATCTAATTATATACCCTTGTCTGTTAAACGACGACAAAAACAACAACCACAACCACAACCACAACCGCAACCACAACAACAACAATTTTCAATGTCACCCTGATACTTAACGCGAGTTCAATGAAATGCTGTATTTCCTGATTTTTTTTTTTTTTTGAAGGAGAGTGTGTTTCTATACTCTTAACTTCATTAACATCCCACGTTATTTTCTTTATCAGATAATTACGAAAACAGCTGCCATGTTGGAGTGTAAATGGTAAACAAAGAAGATGCAGTAGGGCCTACCATCAACCTCTGCTGAAGTTAATTATAGGCAATTGTTATCGGATAATTTCAAAACGAAACTTCTGCATAGGTCTAAGCATAATTATCATGTCATGCGAAGTCTTGTCTTTATAATTATTATTTTTTATGGGGGCGATTTGGTTTCTACTGTTGTATGATTCACTCAAATTGTTTGCATTTGCAGTTTGCTTCAGGTCTATGTTCTATTCAAGATCGGAGGTGAGTTTGTGTTGATAAAAACCCATTACATTTTAATGCTTGATGGTGTATACCGACCATGGGCGTAAATCCCGGGGGATGGGGGTATGAATCCCCCCCCCCCTGAAATGGAGGAGGGGGGATGGCCTGTACAATCACATTTCTTCTTCCTCCATTTTTTTTTCTAATTTCACGGGGGGGGGGGGCCTGAAATTTGAAAAAAAAATGGAGGAAGAGGAAATATGATTTTATCAAGTTTGGCATATTGCATGACGTTCGTACGCCCACCTTCAGAGAGGTAACAGAGCTGAACAGTATTCTGTCTTGTAGGATAAGCACACACACACACACACAAATATGAGTCAAATGACTTATTTGCCTGAGTTTTCAGTTTGTCCTTGAGGCGACTCACTTTTTCCAATTATTGAGTCTTTTCACTCACGCTTACTGAGTCACGTGACTCAGTAGTGAAACAGCTGAGTCAAACAGCTGAGTCAAATGACTCATTTGCGTGAGTCTTCAGTTTGTCCGTGTGGTGTGACACTTTTGCCAAATATTGAGTCTTTTTACTCAGTAAAGTCACTAAATGAGTCAAGTGACTCAGTATGCTGAGTCAAGTGACTTACTGTGTGAGAATCGGAACGCAAAATGATTGAAACGTCTCTTGTTCAGCATGCTGATCCAATCACTGACCTACGCATGCAGCACGACGGTAGACCGAATAGGGAAATCAGATCATATATCTTGCGGTAGCCCTATAATCCTATTCCTAACCTATTCCTAACTTATTCCTAACACCTAACTACATATCACAAGACAATGCTTCTAATATATACCCATGTCGTAAAATTGTATTTATGTATGTGGTTTACTGTTTTGAAATAGAATATCTATTCATTTATTCAAGACTTATCTTCTGATAACAGAGCTGAATATTTCATAAATTGTATGAAATTATAAATATTTGAAAATAATACAATTTACCATCCGCGACAGCATCAGAAATATATTTTAGAAAATATTTTCTGAAAACTAGTTAATTCTTTTGCTTGAAGTTATTACATGATCGATTATAATCGACTTATTGGGACTCGCATGTCACATAAAAATTAGTTGGTTGACTCATCTATAACAGTTACTGAGTCAAAGAGAGATGATGCAATATGAGTCATCGATTTCGTAACTCATTATTGTAATTCCGTGTCAGTCAATTTTACTCGTTAGATTCGATAAACGAGTCTTTTTACTCAAAGGAACTTAAAAGAGGTTTCACAACAGCAATGACTCAGTAGATTTGATCCTAAATGAGTCAACTGACTCGGTAATTTTTTTTTTCGTGTACATATTTTTTCAAGCGCCTCGCTCGCTTTGCTCGCTCGCGAAGAAAGTAATAAATTATCGACATAAGGTATGGTCCAAACGGTGACAACGTCAAATAGTATAGACCTACATGTAAACATGCTACATGACGCGAGCAACTCGGGGCTATCCGCAAATTATGTACGAATTAAAAACAAACAAAACTATGTATATATAATAAAAAACTATACCGCCATAATTGACCCCCCCCCCCATTTCCTGAATCATTCCTGAAACGATGATGACTCTGATGACTCAGTCTGGATACATCTATATGGGCATAGACAGGGATGATCAGGGACGTTGATTCTATCGGGGGGGGGGGGGGGGGGGGGTGGGGGGGGGGGGGGGGGGGGGGGGGGGGGAGAGCCAAAGGGGCATTTTGCGCCCCCTCCCCTACGGAAATGTTGAGGGCAGACAAATCATTTTGTCCCCCAAGCAATTCCCCGAGATGAGGACAAATGTCGAACTTTCTTAATGGAAAATTGTCCAAATAACGCCAAAACTATGGACCAGATCGTTGAATCGCAATCATAAAACATGCAAAAGCTCCACTACTGGGTCCCTTTGTCACTTTGCACAATTAAGGTTGACGTATTTCCTAATATTTCATCATCGAGGCCATCAGTGG
>NW_027273388.1:7500-9874 GCF_040938485.1 Diadema antillarum | reverse complement strand
CCCGTCACTGCCATGTTTACAGTGGAGTTCATGACCTCCAGGCCCAAATTAACTGCACTTAGAAACATGCGGGCCACTGTCAGTGACTTTTCAAGAACTTGAGACAGCTCGCGATGTGCATAGCCAAACGGCATGATGACAGATGCTCGGTTGGACAGACAGTCACGATAGGCAGGGTTGAGCCGTGTCACTGTTGGATTGATGTGGCTGGTGTAGATGTGGGGAAAGAGTGTGTTGAAGAAGCGTGCGACCGTGGCCTCAATGTCCACTTCCATCCCATGCAGGTAATCCAACACTGTGCCAAAAAGATCCTCAATTGGACTGTTCATCTGGACTGCAATTCTTGTGTATGACTGCCTAAAGTGTTGCTGTATCCTCTCTTTGCCATACTGCAAAAGCTCTTCAAATTCAGCTGAAATGGAACAGAGAACAAAAACTTCTAATTGCTAGACATTCTCAAGACATTGATGTGAGATCAATATTCATGTTTTACGTATTTTATATATGAAATATACACACATACACACATATATATATATATATATATATCTATATTCATATAATATATTATTGTAAATATAAAAGAAACATAATCATACACTTGTGTTCAGACTACACAGTCAGCCATCAGTCAGTCATCCTTTTGCTCTTCCCGTTATTTTTCAAGATGAGGAGTAATACTGGATACCATTCCTAGTTTCCTCCTGGTAAGGTGTCCATGAAAACCCCCAGAGAGTGATGCCAGTGCCATGGTAACTGAGCAGTAATAAACCATGAACCCTGCGGATGTATATTTCCATCAGCTCATCGTAAATCTTTCAAGCTGTAATCACCAAGGCCATAAAAGCTTTCTTCTCTCTACAAACAGGTCGTGTATAAAAAGCGCCCCAAAAAGTACAGAACATTTTAACAAATTCTTGCACAGCAAGATCTTTTCTTACCAGGAACCTGAGAACGATCCTATAAACATGTAGGACTGTTTTTTTTTTTCTGGTAAGAGATGGCAGTATGTCTGAACAAGCATAACAGAAGTCAAACTCAAATCCCTGCTTTAAGAAAGCAATGTTTTTGATTAAAGTGTCTTACTCTTGAAAAAAAAAAGTTTAATACAATGTTAGTACCAATCCAACCTGCACAAAACCTGCATATTAAGACATTTTCTTCATGACAATGTTGACATGAAATAATACTGACATGGAATAAAATCAAATTTGTGTTGTTTCATATCCTTGCAGGTGCTAAATTATCATTGAAAAAAGCTTTGAAGGTAAATGAGTAGCAGTATGATACATTGAGTTAAATCTTGCCATGAGAATGTATCATATATAAATATGCCTGCATGAGACTAAGGAATGCAATGGTAACATGAAACAAGGAATGCTACAACCTGAAAGACAAGAAAAAGTGGAACAACAAAAAAGGACTGAATGCAAAAGGAGAAGAGATGGTGATGAAGAATAAAAGTATGAGGAAGAAAAAAGTTTGAAGTCAGAGAAAGAGGAGAAAAGGACCAGAGAGTCAAGTTATCATCAACAGAACAACTTATAAGTGACAGTTTATACAGAGATGACAGCAAAGGCTTCAGCAAAAGAAGATGAGACAAGGAGCCAAGGGTAATGACTACAATGAAGAGTAAGGATTGTACAACCTTGAGTGAAAAAAAAAATGTCACTTATATCTAGTCACAGCATTCCTTCAGCACGTTTTGACTAATGTTACAATGTTTGTATGACATTCCAAAGCAGATGCTTCTAGACAGTGTTAACCTCATTAAGACACAGGGTCAAATCACATGGACAGTGTTGATGTCATCCATGCACACTCAGCTAGGTGCCCAGAGAAAAATGTTCTTTCCATCATTATCACTTTGCTTTAAAGGCCCACATAGTATACATGGATGGCTCAATTCATTTGCTGCCTAACAGGAAATATTAAAAAACCATGAACAGCACCAGTCTGCATATATTTGCATTGAAGCACACACTCATAAGTAATGGTAGACTCCAGTCCTGATTCTTCTGCCGAGTGTACATACTCCACAGAGATCAGTAGTGATAAAGCTATAGGGCCTACACAATCACATGGGATTCTTGAATATAACTCAGCCGGGCCAGCTTCCCACTCCATGATGTGTTGTCATACAATAGCAGTCATATGTGTGTTATATGCACATCCACCAACCTACCAGACCATCTTGCTTACTCTGCCATACATCCCATCGTAACAATGCAAATCAGAAATGTCATGTTAAAAGTCTGTATCAAGCCTGTATGGTGAGGAGGGATACATACTCACAAGAGGCGAGTGAAATCATTCATGTTAAATCATTTTAAGATGTGTTACACCAGGATGCCAGAACAGAAGTATAGGGTTT
>NW_027273388.1:0-2500 GCF_040938485.1 Diadema antillarum | reverse complement strand
TTGCAAATTCTGTGTGACCTTGAAGTTTTGACCCTATGGTATAGTGACCACTCCGAAAATTTCCCGTTTCTCACTTTGCGATTTTCCGCTACCATACGAAAACATAAACTCCCAAACGATCCGACTTTGCTGCTCAAATGTTCGTAAGAATTCCGAAATTTACGTTTAGGCCTGTTTGAGGGACTATGTCCTTTTAGATTTATGAAAGTTCGTTCTCCGTCGTCACAAACTGGCCCGTATTTTGATGATTTTTCAAATTAACATTGATTTTTTTTTTTTCGTTGGAGGAGCATTTGCTCGGTCGCAGTCACACTGCACGATATGCGCGCTCAATGTCAATGCGTGTGCAAGGCCGCTGAAAATGCATCGCGCTCTACACTGTTGGTGCAAAATTGCATCGGGGATGTTGCGGCGCTCGTTGGTGACCGAATACTGGTGCAGTAGACATTTGCATTCAACCCTTGCATTGAATAATTTCCGTAGACACTAATCATAGGGGTAATTGCCTAGGGGGTACGTAAATTTTGTTTTTCTTTTGCGCTTTTGTGGATACCATCAAAGATCGTACACTCATACGACCTTTGATATCATCACACTCTCGGCTTGCTATAATCAAAATATCCCGCAAGAAAACGGCGTATTTCTCGATTTTTAGCGTTTTTCGGCGACCCGTCGCGTAGACAATACTCTTAAAACTGGACTTAATTCGCGCCCGCTTGGAAAAGTTCCGATTCTGCACTTGACGGTGGAATTTGGGATTTTCGATGGATTTTGGGAGGAGACTAAAGGACTTTCCTGTTGTGAATGAGTGTTACCGTATGTGAAATGATGTGATTTGCGTGTGATGTGACTGTAGAACCAAAGATCGTAGAACCAAAGATCGTATACTGAAGTGTACGATCTTTGGTAGAACTCACTGGCTGGTGATAAAGCACACTAGCAATTAAGTGACCGAATTCTGGTAGATGACCGAATGCACATTATGTTTACCCCGACTTTGTACTTAAGGCGTGGGTCTGCCGCCTTTGACGGCCCCTCTCTAGTTGTTTATTTGTTTGGTTACTTTTCCCCGCTTTTTATTTTGTGTAGTTAAAGCATTGTTTCTCATATGTTCAAGTCCTTTCACTTTACCCCCCCCCAAAAAAAAAAAAAAAAAAAAGAAAAAGAAAAAAGAAATGTGTCTTTAGTTTGCTTTTGCCACCAGATCTTTTTTGAGGTTTTCAGTCAGTGTTGCTGCATGCACATGCACAGTTGAAACACTCTTTAAGCTAAATGTTGATGATATTAAGTAAATATGTATTTTTGTGTATCAAATATCCATAAGGTGAGATGCTGGCATTTGCTTCCACTGGCTGTTTCAACAATTATTTAGAAATGAGATTTGGGAAATATTAATCCAGCAGGATTTTTTTTTTTTTAGTTATTTTCCCCTTCGCTTTGTTTTGCACTTCTAACCATGGGTGTGTGCAGCTTGTGCAAATATATAACCACATTGCAACATCTGTGTCAGATGATTGCTTTGGTATTCGCAGACAAATGTGGGATTCTATGTGTGTGCTGAAATGGGTGGGGGGGGTGGTTGGGTTGGATGGCGGGGCTTAATGTTGGGGGGGGGGGGGAGGAGTAGCTGAGAAAGAAATTGAGAGAGCGATCGAATGAATGCTCAGATTCTCAGAGTTGGAGTGAACTTTTTTTGACACCATGATGTCATCGATTGCATCTCGAGCATTTTGAGAGGGTGCTGATTAGGAGCAGCTGCAGCGAGCACTCTTCCGACTTTCGCATTTCAAAAGTAATTTCCCTTATCGGCATTTCGGCAAAGGACAGTAATCTCCTGATCATCCATGGACTTTTAGTCTGGAGGACCAACAGCTGGTGTCGTTCAAAGCCCTATGTCAAGCTTAGACTAACCCTTAAAGGTCGTACATGTATATCCCGCTTGTAAATGTCACAAAATCTTGCATGGTTAAAGAATTTTTATAATGTCTTCCAACATCATGTATGAAATTTTTACGGTATAATATGCCTCAGAGTTTTTCAGACAGAAATGAAAACCTAACCCCATGTCACTTGAGAATATGCTCCCCTTTTGTGCCAAGAGTCATGTTTGAAATTTTTGTTTGGTCCAAATGAATTTATTAGAAATCTTTAGTAGAGTTTCCTCCTCTTTCATAAAGAATTTTCCAGTTTTATGATTCTGAGGAAAAGTCTAAATGTACGTACCTCTACAATATGCCAGCTTATAAAAGGAATCTAATTTTCATCGTTGCAAAAGGGACACATGAAGTTAGAAGTGCCCATTAAGTTTTTCTACCCAGTGTCAGACATATTAAAAACTGTTATACTGTCACAGTATTCGTAGGTGACTCTTTTGTTTTGTTTTGTTTTTTGCCCAAAATACTGCAGGCTTGATTTTTCTTTGTTTATGTTTTTTTTTGCCCCAAATACTGTAGGCTTCATGGAAAATATTGCTTTCCAGAGTTGCATTGCTACACATCTC
>NW_027273387.1:0-10174 GCF_040938485.1 Diadema antillarum | reverse complement strand
CGTTTGGTGTAAAATTTGTGAATGGGAAATCATGTGATTTTGATGTTAAAAACAAATGACTTTCAAAAAAAAAAACTGTGTCTGAGTGACTAAATAATGCCCCATTTAGACGATTTGGTTGTAAGAACTTACAATATTAGCCCTATATAATTCGTGGGATAGTCACTTAGATAATTAAATGTTTTCTAGGCTCATTCCCTGCACGTGTCTTTAAAGAAACAGCACTCTTTAGCTGTACACAGGGGAGAATTAGTTCTAAATTCTTCCAGAAATAATGACTTTTGCATTTCTTGCTTTTCAGCATGATAATGAATTTTGTGGCTACCGTTGGTGTAGGAAGTTCGAAGCATTTTATAATAATTGAACGATTTATGCATGCCCTTTGGAAATATCTACAATCTAATATATCATATTCATAGGTATTAGAGGCACAAATTAGGTTGTGAGAGTTTACAAGGTTCGTTCTCTGGATATATTGTATCAAGTCTCTACGAGGGTAAAGCAGGAAATTGTCCTGATTGAAGTCATCCACGCCAAACTTCTGGAGGCACAGACTGCATGTGTCATAGCACATTCTGCATGATTCAAGGTTTAGATACTTCTTGGTCCATCTGCTCTTGGAGACATCCTCAAATTTTCAACTTCAGCCATCACCATGAAAGGCATGAAAAAGCAGACCTTTAGTTGTTCCTGTTTTTTCGCAACAAACTGCAGAGCATAATCTCTCAAAATTGTCAATTGTACCTTTATAATTTATTTTTCCAGTGATGGAGCAGACAACGTGCAATGCAGTAAGTGAAGCAAACCACCAAGATCCATCAGGATAATTGAAATGTTAGAGTCTACGTAATAATAATCAATATCTCTGATTTTCCCGTTGCTCTAATACATACAATGGTATGAGGCTGTGGCTATCTGTTGTGAGTGACGGGTGACAGTAATTCCCATGGCATCTTTGATGAACTCTTTTATTTTCTTTCCATGCTGTGGTCTCTGTGTCAGATGGAATTGACTGCTCAGTATTTCAGCTTTCAGGCTGATTATTTGGCTCAGTTTTGTGAATTTCTAAGGCATGGGTAGGAATGACGAGAAGGCCATGAAACAATGAGATGAAGAGTGATTGTGGAATTGCTTAGAACTTATACCTTTCAATAATTGTATCGTTCAGAAATGACTGGATAATGACAAGTCTATCAGGCTGTAGAACCAGTAGAAATGTTATGAAGAAGTGGTGATCCCTTAAGCTTAATGACTTTGGATCCAATCTTACATGGTGTTTGTTTTTTTTTTTTGCACGAGCTGAATGTCTGGCCTTTCTCACAATAATCCAGAGATTAATATATTCTAATTCTCTCTGATACAAATTCTTAGTACAGAACATAAAAACTGCCCTTTTCATCTCTTTCTGGAGTATCTCCCTTGAATTTTTCTGATGCCTGACTGCCAAACACCACATTCATCAGCTTCAAGGCAGTGACAATTTCTTACATTACCCTCGTGTGATGATCTTTTAAGTTGTGGAGGAATTCTGATGGATGCAAGCGCCACAGAACTGAGCTATCATTACTCCTTTGTAGTTTTAGAATCATTGGCTGTACAGCAGTAAGCATCTTGGAAGTCTTGATAATTGAAGATGACCCACTCAAGGGCAATCAGGAAAAAAGCCTACTTATTCCTTCTTTATTCTGTGTTATTCCAGAAATATATCAAGCAAACCTTAAATGTTTCAGTTTATGGCCAACAAACAAGCTTGTGAATGGGATGCCTGGTAGGGTGACCATAGCATTTCTTGTCATTGTTTTCCTTGTTTGTCTTCATTCTCTTGAGGCAGCATCAAGTTTTTGAAGATCACCTTCAATTGCATCAATGCTTGCTTTTGTACAAATAATTATTCATTGATTGGGATTAAATATAATCATTAACGAGGTTCCACAACGCAAAATAGCGTGTTGCCCGAGAGGCAAAAACGAACCGTTTTAGCGGGTTTTTTTTTTTTTTTTTTTGGCTATACGGGATGTAACGCTTACGCGCTTGCCCACACTATCGGACAGTGGTATGCCCCCTCCCCCCCCCCCCCCTTACGCAGTTTTTGCCCCTCAGCATCTCTTGATGACGTAATTAGAACCTCATCCTTACATTTTGAATTTCTGGCGGCTATTTTGAATGGAGAGATGGCTGTCATTCTGCGTGAACTGGAAATAAATTCAGTCTAACTAGGACAATTTTGGCACATTCATCTATAAAGGCGCTTACCACAGTATTATGATCATATTTTCTATGGCCGCCATCTTGAATTTCAACATGGTGGCCTATCTAATGATCCACAATTAGGAAACAGCTGTACTGGACCGTTGGACACCACAAGCATGTGCATTCTTGAAAATTTGATGCTTCTACAATAATTGCAAACTGAGATATGGGTAAAAACGCTATGGCGGCCATTTTGAATTTCAAGATGGCGGCCTACAAACTCTACAAAGCAAGCCACAAAATCAGAAAATTATATATCAGAGTGTCTGACATTATAACGATGTATTTTGCACCAAGTTTGAGGTTTCTATAATGCTCACTTTATGAGATATGGGTAAAAATACAGCTTGCTATGGCAGCCATTTTGAAATTCAAAATGGCAGCCTACAAATTGTATCAAAACAATCCACAATATCAGACAAAGATTTATCAGAGTGTCTGACATCACACCCATGCATTTTGCACCAAATTTTAAGCTTCTACAATGCTCACTTTGTGAAATATGGGTCAAAATACAGTCTGCTAAGGCGGCCATTTTGAAATTCAAAATGGCGGCTGAAGACGTGGTCAGAAAAAATGGAACCAAAGTTTTTTGGATTCAGCACCCCCAAATTGACAAAGTTAGCGAAAAAAATCAATTTTGGCACAAAAATCTCACGGGATTACATAGTAGCCTCTACTAAGTAAAGAAATTGCATGGTGAGTTTGTCGCTACATTCATGCGTGGCATGATACAGCGTACGCAGCCTACCATGATACCCTGATCCAAATTCATTGCAAGAACAAGTATTCTAACAAGGTGATTTGGATGAAAAAATGATATTTCAAATTTGTTCAGATATCAAATTTTGACATCTTTATACTGCCCCCTGGTACAACTCTCCACGTCAAGAATCTTAAGAAATTAAAAAAAACAAAAACAATGCAGATTTTATGATATACATGTATGCCTCTGAGGTGTTTAGAAAACTGATCTACTGTCTTTGCATAATATATAATTAGATGCATGTAAATTCCACAGATATTTTCCAAGAACAGTTTTTATGTGGTGGCCCATCATCTTCCTGTTTACAAGGTTAACTGAAACAAATACAAATGAAAACCAAAAATCACTGAAAACCTTCAAAACAGAGAAATTTCAATTCTGCTAAACCCAAGGAAAGATGTGGAAGTGGATTCGTTCAAGTTCACACACTGTAGATTCATGTAGTTTCAGCTACAATAACACTACTGCATACCCCGAGAGGGGGTGGATAGAGTCGATAAAATCTTACAATCTTACTGGTGACAATGCTGACTAGACGTAAACTTCATAACCAAGAAAATGTACCAAATGGCCATATTACATGTATGTCACATCTACTCTCTAAAAAGCTTTCAATTTGTCAACATGTTTCCCTTTTAATTTTTTTTTTAATGATATGATACACACGCCCAGAATGACCCTGTTACACAGTCAGACCACAACTTACAGACACAATTCTTTAGGTAAAGTCTTTATGTGCCACATTCGCACATCCTGCTCAGTCGACGGCGTGCCAACTTTGCATATTCTGCTCAACAAACAAAGCCGCCAAAACCGATTGATAAATTGCTAATCACTGCTAATCCAGCCGCACAATGAAAGCGTTTTTTGTGCTTTTGTTCCTCTCATATACGGCTTGCATTCTATGTGGTGATTGACTATTAAGCGGTGTTCCCTACTAGATTTGCTCGTACATTCTAAGTTTCTGTCACGGTTTTATGAGCAAAAGTCATGCCTTTACAGTAATGTAGCAACTGGTCATTCGAAAGAGAAATTGGAAATAGATTTGTCATAAAGTTTATACCGAAACAAAGTTTGGCATTCCTCTTTAACTTTGCCTACTATTATGCCCATCTTACTAGAAATTTGTACAGGTTATACAAATTAGAAAAACGGAATTCTTTCTCAAAGTATGACTACCTTCGTGTCTCGGAATAACATGGCACACAGGGGGTTTTCACCATGGCACATAAAGAGTTACATGAATCAATATCAATACATCCCATTGTTTTCTATTGAAATGTATGCTTTTGCCACTGACCCTTTTTCTCCAGCGGGCAATTTCGGCTACCAAAATCTTTATAACTGACATTTTGGTCACCCCAAAATGAAGTGTATTGGCACAAATTACAAAGAAACATGTCAATCCTCTTTCAATCTCAGTTGCCCAATCAGGCCCCCCAAAGATCTAACCCTATCAGAAATTTGGTGGAACAACATTAATTTTTGAGTGCCCCTGGGCCATCAGGGGGGCTTTTCATGAGGCATTTTTTTTTTTTTGTCTCACAGCTTTGTCAAACAAATTTGCTCTCAGCCGATCAGATTCAAGGATTTCATTAGTTTTTAAAAGTTTGCCAGATGAAATATCTGACAAAATGCTTCACGAAATGCCTCCCAGGGGGATGTTTCATAAAGCTGTTCTTAAAGTTATGAACGACTTACGAACGACAGGTGATCAGTTCTTGTGCTGAATTATTGAAATTCTGATAAGTATAGCACATCGGAACTGATCACCAGTCGTTCTTAAGTCGTTCATAACTTTAAGAACAGCTTTAAGAAACACCCCCCTGGTTGTCACTAACGATTAGCCCTACTCTCTGTTCTCCTACCTCCTTGTCATTCTTGCCAAAGTCCTCTCTGTACCACTTGAAGATCCGGCTGAAGCGGAGCTCCCTCTTCTTGACGTCTACTTGGCAGCCGTCGGAGCTCTCAAGGAAGGCCTCTCCTGCCAGTGTCAGCTGCTTATCAATGTCCTGCAGTCAAAAGTGTGGGTAAATTGGCAAAAATAAAGCAAGCTTAACCCATTGAGGACGGACTGATTTTGCTACAACACGTATTTCCCATAGGCACTTGCCCAAGTATACTCAGGACTCATCCTCAACGGGTTTAAAGACCTGGTAGTGTTGGAAAAGAATAGTGGCCTGATTGATTCCATCATCATTTGCTGCCTGCAGCTGTGTATCTTCGCCTGAGAACCAGAACAGTGTAACCATTACTTTGGGGGGGGGGGGGGGGGGGGTATTGAGTTATTGGTATCACAAAGCATGATCTCTTCTGTATTACAGTGTTAATTTTGAATTTGTTTCTTTTTACATTTTCTGTAAAATGTTACAAATCAAAACGATAGTGGCACTATCTTACCTAATATTTGGAACAGTGCTTGTAAATCTACCCACTTTTGATTAAGTAATCTGTTTATTTCATGAAAATTGATTGTTTCATTTTTATTAACGCTCAAATCTTAGAATTTGATTGTGCCCTTCTGGTTCCCAGCTGACAACATGCTAAAAGTTCAAAAAGCACAAGCCTACCAAAACAGAATTGCCCGTCAGCAAATCTGTGCATCAAAGTGTATACTCCTCGGTTACAGTCTTATTTTTTTTTTCAGTATATGTATAAACAAAATTTGAAAGTTTTTGGAGGAGAATAATGTGTGTATATTTGATATATTTTAGTCTATAATTTTGTGTATTGAAATATGATGGTGACATGAAGATTATGTTAAATTTTTCTCACAGCTTTTTAATATGCGCGTACAAGTGTATTTGATTAATTTTGATGTTTTGGTCATCAGGTGTTTATATATATATATAATTGTGTAGTTTTATATTTTGATCGAAGAATGATTGTATGACTATGTATGTTATTATAAAATGAAATGATATTGTACAAAATTCTGCAATTCAGCCATCTCCATGGCTGCAAATGAATTTTTAAATAAACCATTACCATTACTATTACTATATTACATTCAACTCCAGTTGCAAGATTCCTTTCACTGTGTGTGTAATACACAGATATTTGTTTGGGGTGTTCCAGATATACATGTATCCGTATCAGGCAAGCCTTCCCACCACATGGTATCCACACACTATCTGGTCTTTAGAAGCAACCCTTTAGGCAAAGCTCATGGAAAGGTTACCTCATGCCAAAGTACTAGAGGAAAAGCTGTCTGAAATGTAAGTGATTTTTATTGAATTGATGGTAAAATTATTGTGGTCTAAAGCATGTGGAGCAGCATGAGTATAGCTAAACTCAAGAAATCTAGCCTAAGGCTGTGTACGCTTGAAAGATTATAGCATGAGAAAAGACAAATTAATCACATATTATTAAGCTTTTAACAGTTTGTTTACCCTCTGGAATGCACTGATGAAGAAATATGTGAAAGCAGTATGAAAATGTAAATCTTTACATCTCTTTTGACACTGGAATGAAGTCACCTGCACATGAATCAACAACAGTTATAACTTGGCTTATGATTCTAGCATCATTGAGAACAAAAAATCATATTAAAAAAAACAACAATAATTTTTTCGGCAAACAAATGTTCCAGATTTATTACCCCAAAGAACACAAAATTATCGCCTGACACAACTGAACATCGTATAAACCCAAATACTTTTCCTGGGGAGAAAATTGTGTGGCATTGACATACCTTTGCAGAGTAAGTCTTGATGGGTGGGCAGCTTTTGGCCCCACAGACCAGGGCAAAGTGGATGAGGGGCTCGTGGAGGTGGAGGGCCACTTTCAGACGTGGGTCCCCCTTGGAGAAGGGCTTGGAGAGGGCCCCTATGGGCTTCCTGTTGGCTCGCAAGACCCCATTCTCAATATCGTTCAGGGAGTATAGGTGGCCACCGATGACGTAGCTAACATAATTGAAGAACTGGAGTACAAGAGCAGATAGGTTAGACATCTTAACAGAGCACTGTTTTTTTTTTCTCTCTCTCTTTCTTTTTGTTTGTTTGTTTGTTTGTTTGTTTGTTTTTTTGATGGGGGGATGCATAGTAGTCCCATCACTACATTTACAGTACCAGTACAATATTTAGCAACTTCACATCACCATGATTGAACATCACTTTTCGAAAACATGTTCATTGTCACACTCTTTGAGTCCTTTGGAGCAGGGAAAACAAAAACAGTCCTTTGCAGTTGATGAAAAGAGGAATTATCCTGAATACTATTCCAGCACACACAAATTGCTACCTGGGGAATGAGTAGAAAAGTAAGAAATACGACACTGTCTTTGTGATCTTTGTGACATACAGTGTATTTATAAAAGTAAAATGTGGCTTCACTGTGTAACCACGCTGATAATATAATTGTGACATTCACTTTGTGCAGGGTAACTATTTATAAGTAAAGACTACAATTTACAAGAGATATTTGCGGACATGGTGGCTGTAAGAGAGTTTTCTCTGTTAGTCTGTCTGTCTCTCTCTCTCTCTCTCTTTTTTTCTTCCTTTATCATTTTTCTTTCTCACCTTGTACCTCTGCCACATATTGGTGGGTGGACCAACCTCCACGTATGCATGGATGACCAGTGCATTGTAGATGTTGATGAAGAAGGCCAGCTTCTCTTCCCGCGATGCGGTCTCCACGGCAACACGTGTCAGCTCACCAGTGAGCCGCTTGTAGGTTGCAAACTTTGGACTCTGGGATATACCCTTGTAGTTTACACCCTGGTACATGTGTATCAAACAAAGGGGACAAAAGATAACCGTGAGTAGCCATTAAATTATAAATTATACCGGTATACCAAAAGCACTTGATTTCTGCAGCCAAAGAAGCTTATCATATTCAAGTTACAATGTAGGTCCTTGCAGCTCACATCATAACATCACTTTCAGCTACTGAGAGCATGACCACTGGCTACTCATACATTGGTGACAATTCTAATGTAATTCATTTGTATACAATTTAATGACTTTCTCTGCAACATGATGAAAGAGGTAGAGTAGATATTTGGAGATAAATTTGTTATAGAAATAGGAAAATAAGTATGGCTAGAATGGGAGAGGCAAAATGTAGTCATTTGCTGTTGGTGAATGTAATAGTCTATGTTGACAACTGAAAAACGGAAGAGAGAGCGAAACATTGGGAGGGGAAAGAAAAGACAAAATCAAAATTAAGAAAATAGACAATATGTGACCCTGCACCTCAAAACAAACAAAAAGTCGCCAGACATGAATTTTTAGTTAAGACCATATTCTAAAAGAGCAGACGCTAAGCTTTAAAATGATGTATAACTCAAATCATATGGACTCTCCTAACCTATCTAAATATTGGAAAGAAAGCACAAACTCAGAAAATGTGTGAACTGAGAAAAGAGGCTCTGAAGTACAGTGTCTATTCAAGCGCTTAATCTTTACCAAACCGTGCTGGCTGTGCGATGAATGAGACAAAAAACAGGAAGTAAACCACCAGAGTAACAACAATGAAGGGATTATCAAATTTGACTGAAATTAAGAATGCCTCATTAACAAATTCTGTCCATAATTAACGCCAACTTTCGAAGCAGTAGCACTATTCTTTCAAAAGTTATTAGAGTTGAAAGTGAAGAGTGTTGACAAGGTTTTTCAGAAATGGAAAAAGGATTCTAAAGACACACCTAATCACACTATTATACCAAAAATGTTTGAGATAATCTGCTAAAAAAACACACTTTCCTGCCCGTTGTATGATACCAAATTTTAGCATAATGTAAAAGAAGACCCGCTCTTTCAGAAAATATGAAAAAGTCAAGTTCGGCTAGGTTGACCCATTTCACTTATTTTCAGTCCTCGAGCAAAATCAGTGTGTGCGACTTTATGTTCGTTTTGAGGTGCACGGTCACATATGGACTATTACAGAATCAAGATGGTAAGGCGAAAATGGGAAAAAATTAGATGGTGGGCAAAAAGACAAACAAACAAACAAAAAACACACACCCAAGATCTGGAATAATCGAATTATAAAGAGAAGCAAATAAAAACAAAACAAAACAAAAACAAACAAACAAACAAACATACAGGCAACATTCAAAGGATCGTTAGAAGCTAACAGCTGCACCTTAGACTGTCTGTTCCATCATGTTTGATCACTCTTTTGGGGACACATTTCCAGCCAATGAATAGGGCATTATCACGACCATATCTGTCAAACACTACTGCTTGACCTTTGAAGCTACTTTAAATACACATGTCATGGATCTAATCAAGTAGTATTGAACTGTTTCAGTTTATCACATTTTTAAAGTTAACGTTATCATACTACTGATTGATCTATACAATCAAACGTTACAGGCACTATGTAACAAACAATCTAGTCCTAGATACTGTACATTGTGTTTTGACTTTGACCTTCTGGTATTAAACACTGTAAACACATTACATTGATCTTTTTTCTGATTACATTGACTCCCAGGGCCCCAAGTGGGGCATCGTGCCCCCATTTGATGGAATTGAGATTCTATCCCCCTAGGGATGCTACCTCCCAAGTTTGGTGAAAATTTGTGATAGGTTTTTCAAGAAAAAGATGAAAACTTACGATGTTGGTCCAAATTTAGGCCCCCTGGGGCCCCCCCAGTTCGGGCATGGTGCCCATTTGATGGGAATGAGATTCTTTCCCCCTAGGAATGCTACCTGCCAACATTGGTGAAAATTCATAAAAGCAATTTCAAGAAAAAAATGAAAATGTACAATTTTTACCTTCCCATCCTCAGAGAGGAACTCATTGTAGAGGGCCAGAATGAGTTTGCGAAGATCTTCGCCAAGCTCAGAGGCTGAAAACAAAAAGTTGAAAAACAAGAGTGAGAAGACAGAGAGAAATAACTCAAAACAGGGTAGTCATAAAAAAAGGGAATAATTGATACCCACTAAGGAAAAGAATGACATATTCACTTATACTACATGTACTGTCAGCAGGTTTGGCATTTGATTCTAGTGCTTCTCTCTTCCATGCCCCTAATTTCTCATGTTATTTCTCTATAAAAAACACCTACAGGCATAACAACAGGGATGAAAAGAAAAATCGACAAGCAAGGAAACCTTTGCCAATCCATTCAGATTATAGATAATCAAACATTTTTAACAAAAATTTTCTTCAATATTGAAAGTTTATCAGAGAGTCACTTGATTGTGA
>NW_027273386.1:0-12198 GCF_040938485.1 Diadema antillarum | reverse complement strand
AATTTCACTTCTGAAATCAGAACATTTTGCCTGATCCCACACAATCTTTGTCGATCCTTGGACTGCATTACACTCTCCATGTGTACATGTAGTTTCATCATTAATTTCATCGAAATCAAAATCAAAGTAGACATGTTGTGCTTTATGTTTATCAGATAGTGTATCATCAAAACAGTCCACTTCAAACTTCTTTACAGTGTCAAACGAATCACTAGATATCAAGCAATAATCTATAGTACTTGAATTATCAAAGGTATACACACCTGATTCGCCGCCAAAGCGCCCATTCAAAATTGATAAATTGAACGCTCTACATAATTCTAACAACTTTCTTCCATTCAAGTGAGAATCCACATTCCGCCTAACAGGTAATGTACCAACAGTTGGAGTTCTGAACTTTGCGTGAAATCAGTATTGATACCGCCATAACCTTTCATCTACGAAATCATCCAAATTACCAGTTCTAGCATTAAAATCTCCAATTAAGCACACAGGATGCTCAAATTTACCCTTGATATCAATAGAGGATGCAACATCTTCAAACATATCCGATCATAGTACTTCGATTTTTCATGGGGTATGTAAACTGCTCCTAAAATGAGAGACACTTTAGAAGAAATCACTACTTTGACCCATAATATATATTTGAGTTTGAATCAGTTAATATTTGTACGTCGTAATTTTCCTTCGCAACAATACACAATCCATGGATTCCCCCATGCCGTAGTTTCCTACCATTATTCTCTTTGCTATACACTTTATATCCACATGGAATTAACTCTTCATCAACACAGTCCGTTTTAGTTTCACTAAAACAAGCAATGTCAAAATCTTCAATACATTCTGGTAAAATACCAAGTTCAAGTTTCGAATGCAGCCCGCACACATTTATGCTCAAAACATTTAGTTGGGTCCTACAAAATTGATTAGTTAGTGAATTGAACCTACGTTTTTGCTCCACAATGTCACCATCCGCATTCCTAGTAGCCGGTGACGTCCTTGATCTTATCAGGCTGTCCATCCCAGCTTGCTCAACTGGTCAGGAGTGTCGATGGTCACTTTCTCTTCTTTACCGTGGTGGCTGAACAACGCATGGATTCTGCCATCGATCGTCCACGCAGTCTTCACGCCGGGTCTCCTTTCACAGCGCGTAAGATGCGACTGCGCAGAGGAGTTAGATCCTCCTCCACGTAAACGGCCTTCCGTGTCTCCTTCTGTCTTAATTCCTTCTTCTTTCTCATAATCTCCTGTCTTGTCTCCCTTCTGATGAACTTCACAGATGACCGGTCGGGGCCCCTTGCTCCTCGAGACTTAGGGAAGCGATGGCTTACACTGATGTCACTTCCTGTTGACAGTGACACCAATGTCAGCCGCAAGCTGTATCACCTTCTCCGTTGTGTCTTCCCTCGCTGACTTCCTCGAGGCCGAAGATGCAGATATTCTCCCGTCGCCCATACTGCTCAAGTCGGTCCAGACCATCAAGTGCAACGGAGTGACTATAGCCGTTGGTGGTGAGGGCGCCGGTATTGCTGCTTTCATGCGTTTCCATAGCCGCTTCCATAACTACTCTCACCGCTTCAGTTACCGCCTGGATAATGACGGGCTGGAACGCGACGAGGACCTTGCTCACCATTTCAGCCATCATGGCTCCATCAGCTAATCCTTTACTCTCATCTTTCACCGACTCTTTACCACTTGTTGCAGCTGCCACAGCGTAAGATACGGCATCTTTCAAGTTGCATGATGGAGTCTTTTGTCACGGCAACCTCAGTCGTCCAATACGTCGAATCGACTACCAGAAGCCATTGTCACGTCACAATTCAGATCTTGATAGCGTAAGATGCGCGTGGCAACGGGAAAGGATGCGCGTTGTAGAAGGATGCTGTCAGTCTCCTGTCGCTATGGAGACGGCGTAGTTGCCAAGGTCGGGTCAATGCGTTGTGAGCACCAATGACGCAGAGTTGCGCAAATAGGCAAACAAAATCGAAATTTTAAAGTACGTATTAAACGTCAAATAATTGACCAAATTCGCTGTAAACGTTCCAACAGAATAACGCAATCTACAAAATTATGAACTAATCGAATTTACCTCGCTGTGCTTTTCAAAATGAAGTACAAAATATCTACGACCAGACGCCAATAGCGAAAATAAAGTCCAATCTTCCGGAGCTCAACAAATACACGTCCAACCGTCTCAAGTCTAAAAAATCGCCCGATTTCCCAATATAGAAGCCTTTGTTACGTCATAAACCCTAGCTGCGCGGTGCGCCTCGCCCTAGCAGAAACTAGAGCAAGCACTTTAGTGGCGTATGAAAACCTAAAAAATGCGCAGCTTGAACTCCCATTTAAAGTCCCAAGTTCATTGACCCTATACTGCCATAATATCAATAATCCTTCATAAATTCCAAAAAAATTCTTGGATCACTACCAAAATTTAATCATCTGTTACTTGTGTCATTTTCAACCTTTCCTGTAAGATTCATTTAAATCCGTTCACTACTTTTTGAGTTATTTTGCACACGGACAAACAAACAAACGGTAACGAAAACATAACCTCCTCCCTTGGCGGAGGTAACAAAATAATGAAAAGAAAACCACTTATGAGTACCTGAAAATTATAAGAGCTCACTCACCTTTACCTTGTGATAAGTCTGGAGTTGAGTACATTTACACTTGTGTACCAATTTAAGCAAAACAGAGCAAAAGATTAGAATTATGCATTAGGACTACAAGTGGATTTTGCTTATTGTGCTTACATTAATTGCATTTATGGGTACATGTACAAAGATTCATAATCATGAGAAATGTACAGTTATTCATGTAACTCGATAAGGTTTTACAGTAACAAGCAACTCCTTAAATGGAGAGGGGAAATGTTGTGTTTCTATTTGTGACAATTCTAATTCTATTTGCACATGGAAGAAAACTTTAATTTGAAGTAGGTACATTTAGTATTTTAAGCTTATTTTGAAATTCAAAATGGCCACCATTCCTATACTCATGTACTATATTAATGGCAAAATATATGCAGGGAAATAGAAGACGAATTGTGCTGTATTTCCAGTCACATACCTTCGCTGTTATATTGCATGTGCAATGCAAATCTGATGAGTGCCACTAGCAAAACAAGCAAGCTAACTAACAAACAGAAGGCTTATATGTTCTTATTAAGACAAAACTTCAAAACGGATGCCACTCATATACCCCTGTACAATATGAACGGCAAAATGTACACGGAAATAAACAAATTTTCTGTCATGCAGCTACACTGTTTATCAATTTGGTGCTGATTATAAATCAGAAGGTTGTTACTTAACAAAAGCTGTTTTATTTGTGATGCAGACATCTAAATTTGCCACCTCAATCTGGATTTTTTCCCTAGGAATTGGAAAAAAAAACCATCAAAACTTGAATTGACGCCAACATCAAGATCGTTTATCAGGATTATTAGATATGAACATTTTCACTTATTTACCTTAAGGATGTCCAAGCATCACAATATTGCACTCTGAGTTACTGAATAAAAAGACTGAATCTTAGATGATGACACAAATAAAATATACCAAATAACTGTCCTGTTCTATATTATCTAAAAGCTATATTATACAAACTTTTCAATCCCCTCATCCGAGAAAGAGCATAAGGCAGGGGAAAGTGGAAAAAAAAGGACCACCTAACTTCCTCTCGTCAAATCTCTGTGTTGTGTTCTTACTATGTGACATACGACAATGGACACGGACACGTCCCGTTAGTAGCCATCATTTATTCGGAGCCCGTCGTCATAACAACCACACTGTGGCAAGCCAACAGTGCCTAATCATACATAACAACTCTACCCCCTGCCAATCCAAAAATGTATTTTGACATCCGGTGTGAGGGTTTCCATAATACAATGTTGTGTACATCTGCAGTACCATGTTATTAGAACATGACATCACAAAAAAGATTGTCTCTTACTTACAAATATAGCCCACAACTGTGTGATCATAACCAAACGTCACTTTGAACTTAAGCAACAGTGTTCCTTTTCTGTTTTGGTGACAAAAGTGCAAAAAGTATCCTTTGCATAATAACAAAATTCTGTCTTTGGCTACTGTTCACAACTAACCGAAACAAGCTGTTTTCCAGCATTTATATGCTTAAATTTCACATCATATATTCTGTAACATACAAAATAAAGTATATGAACTTAAACTTCCGCGTGTTGTCTGAGTTATTTTTCCACAGTATGTATAATGATCCTGATTATCACAAAATTGTAAAACAACCAGTAAATAACATTATTCGTTTCCTTATGAATAATGTCACATTATAAGCTCAATGCTCAGTTTGCTATGTAAATTCGGAATAACTTCTACTGTATCAAACTTTGGGGTGAGTGGATATGCGATATGCAACCAGTTCAATATCTCCAGCAATAGATATACATGTATGGTCCATTCAACTGACACAGAATACTTGTTCAACACATTTGTAATTCCGTTGTTACTTATTTTGCTTGTATACGAAACATCTGCAATCTGTTTTGTTACTGATAATGTATGTACATAAACTACTAAACTTAACCAAAAACCTCGGGATATTACTTCATATCCAGCTAATATAACACATGTTTCTGTTAACATCGAAACAACAATCATCTGAGTGATTTAAACACCAAAATTAACTCCTTAATCACTGGGTTGTAATTTAACATCCTTCTTCGTGTTAACTCCTCTACGCCTCTATTCAGAAAGAAAAATCTATCTGGTGGTTTCCTCTTTCTCTGAGACCTCCTCAACACTTGTGTAAGGAGACTGTTCTACTTCACAGCTCCTTGTACATCAGGTTCACTCTGAGTATCTACGTTGTCTTGTTGACGTAAGGTTTCAGGTACTCGAACTGGTGTGTTTTGAGAACCCAAGGGATGTTCTTCTACAGACCTAGGCAAGACAAATGTGTCCCTTAAGACAGACCTGCTGGGTCTTGAACTGTCTGGGTCTCGTGTAGGATCAAACTCTTTGTTCCCTAACTGACTCTGATCTTGTGCAGTCTTCTGCTCGTTTCTAGTCTAGAAAGCAACTGTCTACATGCCTTCTCAAAATCCTGTTTGTCTTGTACTTTGTACATGAGCGGACCTTCTCTTTCTACAACCACTCCCGGACCCATTTACGCTTTCCTGTGTAGTCCCTAGCGGGTATGGATTGTCCTACTGCAAACTCGCGCATTTTAGATTGCTTTGCTGCGCTATCTCTGAAGAGATGCCTGGTAATGCAGCTGTTCAGCATATCGACGTTCGATGTTCGGACGCAAGTTATCTAATCTCATGCGCAACTGCCTTTTCATGAAGAGTGGAGCAGGTGATTCCCCCGTGACACTATGTGCTGCATTGCGGTAGGCCAGCAAGAATCTATCTAGCTTCGCCTGTGCAGATCCTCCATCAGATCTTGAGGCGCGCATGGACTGTTTGAGTGTCTGGACGAAACGCTCTGCTTGACCATTTGTACTCGGATGGTACGGTGCGCTGCGCTTGTGCTTTATGCCGTTCATGTGTACAAACTCTTGGAATTCCAGCGGAGGTGAACTGACTTCCGTTGTCAGTTACGATGATTTGCGGTAGTCCATACTTAGCAAATACGCTTCGGAGAGTATCAATGGTGCGCTCTGATGTGATACTCGGCATGATGAATACCTCTGGCCATTTAGAGTATGCGTCTACTATGACCATGTAGGTGAGACCTTCGAATGGTCCGGCAAAGTCCACATGGATTCATTCCATCGGTTTGGACGCTGGAATCCATGGATGTAAGAGTGTTTGCGCTGGCTGATTTTGCACAACCTGACATGTTTCGCATCGCTTTGTGCATTCCTCGATCTGGGAATCGAGGTGCGGCCACCATACGTAGCTTCGTGCGAATGATTTCATTTTCAAGGACTACCTTCTGCATTTTGTGAGGGATGATGATTCGCATTCCCCACATGAGTATGCCTTGCCTCGATTGTGATTTCTGTTCTACGCATGAAGAATGCCTTTAGCTCGCTTTCTTCTGTAGGTAGCTGCTTTGGCCATCCATCCAAAGTATATCTGAGCACTTTGGACAAGATCGGGTCTTTGCGCGTTGCATTACGCAATTCCTCGTGTGTTGTCGGTAGCATGTCCACATGACAAACCGAAACATTTCCTGGTTCACGACCTTCGCGTTTCTCGTTTGAGTCCGGTAGCCTTGAAAAACAGTCTGCATTTGCATAGGCCTTTGATGTGCGGTAGCGTATCTCGTAATCAAAGCCTGCGAGGTACTAGCCCATCTTTGCATGCGTTCCGCTGCTAATGTAGGCAAACTCTTGTACGGGCCTAGCAGTGCTGTGAGCGGCTTATTATCGGTAATAAGCGTAAACCTGCGGCCATAGATGTACATGTAGAACTTGCGAAGCGCGAATATGATTGCTAACGCTTCTCGCTCGATCTGAGGATATTTTCTTTCCGTTTTCGTGAGCGACCTGGACGCAAACTGCATCGGTCTCTCAGTTCCCGTCTGGTAGTACGTGCGACAATACTGCGCCTATGCCTATCGGACTCGCATCCGTTGCGATGGAGATCGGCAACTGTGGATCATAGTGGATCAAACAATCTGATGCCTGCAGCAATTCTTTCGAGCGTATGAATGCCGTTTCTGCTTCTTCGCTTCAAGCGAACTTCCGATCCGATTTCAAAAGATCCGTGAGCGGGGCGATCACGTGCGCTAAATTTGGAACATACTTGCGATAGTAGTTCAACAACCCTAGGTACGATCGTAACTGCGACACATCAGTTGGTCTAGGGAGATTCACAATCTGCTTCACCTTCTCCTCAACAGTGTGCACACCTTGCGCATCTATACGATGTCCTAGAAACTCCACAGAGTTGCACTCGAACTCGCATTTCTCCTTTTTGAGCTTCAGACCGCGTTGCTCTAAGCGCGTGAGCACTGCGTCCAAATTTCTCATGTGCTCTTCTTGCGAACTACCCGTAACGAGAATATCGTCTAGGTACACATGTACTCCCGGTAATCCTTGCAAAACCTGATCTATCGCGTTCTGCCAAATTGCCGGTGCTGTGGTAATACCAAACACTAGTCTATTCTGCTTGAACCAGACCCTTGTGTGTTGATAGTACTAAGTACTGTTGGAGTTTTCATCTAGTTCCATTTGATTGTACTTTAAAAGCCGTGGTAGAACAAAGAGATAGAAGAATGTATTTGTACGTACAGTGTACCTATGAGTATGCTGGCTTTTTTTCTCAAATTGCATGGCTTCAAGTCTATGAAACCAAAGACCACAAAATTTGTGTTAATACTTTGTACATACATAAATGCTTGTGTAGTGAAACAGGAAAGATTATCATTTGTATTCAAATCTTAAGAGAAAATATAATTCTAGATTTGAAACACTTAAGTAACTCACTGATCTGAAACTTACAATTGTGATAAATTCTAATAACCTCATTTGATCATACACTACCAGATTGCAATGTATGTTGATAATTGTGTAGATGTGGGGTACAAAGTAAGTATGAGTTGATGAAGGTGTCTCAGAGCACATCTGTCTCCTCAAACACACAATAGAAAGAAAAATTGAATTCCCTATTTTTTGTGTAATTTGTGTTTTTAGCACTCCAACCAGAGAACCAGTATTGATATTGTGAGTTCATGGTAAATGTAAACTATAGTCTTCATTTTACCGGATTTTCAGAATCATGTTCATGACCTTGATAAAGTCATGACATATTCTGAGGGTGTGCAGTTGAAATATTAAACATCATATCAAAATAAAAAGTATTCTCTCCTTAGGGTTTTTCCTTTGCTATCAACTCTAGTAATGACAAAGTTACCTGCTGTCACCTCAAGTGATTTTTCTATTCAGTCAGACCTGTAATGTGTCATTGATGAGCTCCACAAGCAAAATTGTTTTGATTTCCCTTTTTGAGGCTGCTACAGCCTGTAGTATACAAATGATGCACAGGATAGAGTGTGTTAGTGTAGGCGTGGTGCACTCGAGGGTATTTACAATTGTGAAACATGCACGAGGCGAAGCCGAGTGCATGTTGCACTACATTGTAAATACCCGAGAGTGAGCTACGCCTCCACTAACGCCACGAAATAATCCTGTGCATCATTTGTTTTATAAAATGGGTCGAAAATTCGAAAACTAACATCATCTTTTCAGCGTTTTTTCACGTACCTTTGTGGGTCAAGACGTCCGAAGATGTTCGTCTCCCAAACATTTACGCACGCAGCACTCGCGGAAAGTCCCAGCACATACAGTAGTAGGTATAATGGGGGGTTGGGTTTCCGACACTTAAGTTCCCGCATGAAAACTTACTTATTTTACATAGAATATGCACCCTTTACCTTAAAGACTTGATATAGACTCCTCATATAGGCCTACTAGACAACATACTCTGAAAACGGGCGCTGAGAATTAACCTGCTAAATCGTTGGATTTGCTCTTCAAAGTGACTCCATGTACGCGTCCGGTCCCATAACGCTTGGTCTACTGTACTGTACAGAAGTGTACGTATAGTAGAGTAGACGTACGTACGCCACACATGTTATGCACAAGGGAGACAGGCCGGCCGGGCCGGCCGGCAGCCCGAACTAGAAGTTGTTTACAGGATTGACAGCGCGTATGCATGCAATTCATCAAAGGAGCCGCCGCGCGCACAGACGATCGGCAATCTACCATAGGATTACAGGCAGTGCAATTGTACTGAAGTAAAGGAAGGAGGTGTGTCTCATTTCAGCGCTTCCTATTGGCTACATTCTTGAACCCATTTTATAATACATGCTGAATAATGTACTGCACCTAAAATGACACTCAGAGAATCCCATTCTCTTGGACAAAGTCATTTTGTAGAGAGGTAAAGTTGAAAATGATAACTGAATTAAGAAAATATCCAATATCAAAATGTTAAAGGGTGGAATACTAATTGAAGACCAGCTGCACAGCCTGTAATGAAAATAAGAAAATAAATGAATATTCTTTATTTTCCTTACTTAATCATAGATTGACTCAATAATGCTGTTCTTACACTCTCCCTGAGGTCAACTGAGTAGGAGAGGCAGATATAAAGACATATCCTTCAGTGTAGGTGCAAAGATAAGCATAAACCCAAACAAATGTAAGGACATATAAAGCATCCATGTCAAAAGGCGATTTTCCCATTCACTTGCATGTAATGTCCCATACGTAAGGCATTTGTCCATACGTAAGCAAACTTTAATTAGTTATAAGACGAAGACTAATCAAATTTCCACATTTAGTTTTGCTAATCTGGAGTTAAAATGAATAAATTAGAACTTCCTGAAGTATGATTGGTGTCAATGTTAGAAATCTTCAGAGAAAACTTTAAAAAACATACTCAAATCCTTACGTATGGGACACTTCGTTCTGGGAAAGTGCATAATTTGCATAATTAATGTGCTGACCTTGTCTTACCAATTGGAAATTATACTAGCTCATACAGGGGTCATATCCATAAAGGAACTAGGTCAAGGACAAATTCGACTGATTTTAGATGAATATTTTTAATTTGTCCCATACGTAAGGTTTGTTTTTACTTTATGCAAATTAAGGTCATATTTCTTGCATAAATTTGCATAATTCAATATTTTCTTTGCTGGAAATATATAATTTAACTCTTTGGCTACAACATGATATCAATAACTTTTTCGATTAAATCAAGATGAATTTTGAGCATCTGAGGGGACATTATCTTGGACTTGCCCAATAATATTGATGAACATATGTACATTAAATAGCAAAACGTATAATACAGAAGATGACATATACAGTGTAGATACATACCAGCATACTGTACAATTGCAAAGTAACCATCAAAAAAGTACATGCCACAGCAAGAGTTCACCAGAATGCCGAAATACATATGTAACAATTAAAACGCTATTATACAGGAATGATAAGCTAGCCCATAATAAATTTCGTGTGTTACTTACAAATAACAACTTTGCTTAAACAATCTCTTAAATGAATACTGTATACGCTATATATTTCGCGGGGTTTATTTTTTCGCGAATTTCGCGAGTCGGGAGCTATTCGCGAAATTAACAACACGCGAAAATATTACCTTCCAAAATGAATCCCTTGCCTTGATGATACGAACATTTCATTACTAGCATACCTGTCACGGCTTACGGAACAGACCATACTGGCTAAGCTTGTTTACGCACGTCCACGTCTACTTACGAATACTGTAGAGAGCCAATCCATTATCGCAAGGGGACCACTCGTCAGAAATCTAGGGGACCACTCGTCAGAAATCTAGCGCGATGGACTTAACCACTTCAAAAATGTTGAATTCTAACTTACTAGTTCGCAAAGTTTGGCAAGTCTTTTTCATGCAGTGTATAACTAGTATCATTCTTATTTGCTAGTAAGTTGAAAATTCACACTTTCTTTGCCACTTCATATTTTCTCTGGTCCCCAATCGCGAATTTAACCACTCGCGAAAATGTGTGACAGCGGCAATTCGCGAAAATTTATGTACGCGAAAATTATAGCGTATACAGTATATGGAAGAAGCTGATCTACATTGTAATTGAATGATCTAGCCTGTTCCATTCAAGTACAGAGGATACGATTGGGCTGCACTTGTGACAATCAGAGCGAAATCTTGGCACACACGATGGTGACGTAGACTTCCACTGTCTATTAGCCTTGTATGATGTTCATGTACATTGTACATCACTAGGCTTAACTATGAAAAGTGCACCTGAAGGTACGAAGGTGCTAAGTTATGGACGCATTTATATATTATCATAACGCGACTGAACTCAAAACGTTTGTCTAGTGTCATCAATTTAAGACTTTTGAATAAATTAGCCGACGGTGTGTCATATGTTTTGTCCAAAATTATTCGTGCTGCCTCTTTTGAATTTTTCTAGCTTAGTTGTATGGGATTGAAATCTGTTTGACCAAACAACAGAACAGTAATCAAATTGTGGTAACACTAGACTATTATAAAGTAATTTTAGGGATTGTTGGGGCAAAAAGGCCTTCGCTCTCTTTATCATGCAGACACTTTTTTTTGTACGTTTACATACATTTTCGATTTGTTTAGACCATTTCAGTTCTTCATCTATTAAAACACCTAAACATTTTATAGTGAACTGAACTCTTTTAATCAGAGTACCATCTCATGAAATACTGAAATTTCAATTTTCCCGAGATTAGCATGGGAGCCGATAATCATGACAGAAGTTTTGTCAGTGTTAAGGACGAAACGATTTTTCTTAATCCACCCCATTACTTTGTTAAGTGTAACAGTTATCTTTTCTTCTAAAACTGCTGCGTCATTAGCACTGACAGTGAGGGTCGTATCGTTAGCGTACATATCTATAACACCTTCTGAAGTACACTCGGGTAGACTGTTGACATAAATTGAAAATAAAAGGGGACCAAGAATTGACCCTTGAGGTAGGGGTACACCTAATTTAATAGTTGAAGGGTGGGACTTGGCTCCTTTGAATTGCGTCACTTGCTGTCTGTCACTTAAATAGGATTTGAACCAATCTACAGTCGTCTTGCTACACCCTATACACTTAATTTATGTAAAAGTAGGTCATGATCTACAGTGTCAAATGCCTTCCAAAGATCTATGAAGGCAACTCCAGAAATTTGATTATTATCTATATTCAAAGACCACTGATTCACAAGTTTTGCAAGAGCAGTTGATGTGGAATGAAATGGTCTAAAACAGATTGATTTAATAGGGTGTAGTAAATCATTTGCATTCATGAATTCGCTCAGTTGTTGATGTACGGTCCTTTCGATAATTTTACTCACGGTTGGTAAGATTGAGATGGGGCGGTAGTTATCGACAAAGAAATATCTCCTGCTTTAAATATTGGTACTACCCGAGCCTTTTTCGATTCACGTGGAACAACTCCCGTAGACAGGGATTTGTTAATAATATCGCAAAGAGATTCTGCAATAACATTCTTTGTCATCTTTAAAAGTTTGCAGCCGATGTGATCTTCTTCAGTTGCTTTATCTATACCAAGAAGCTCGATCTTGTCTCAATACAAAATCTCTCGTTATCATACTTAAGTTAAATTGAGAATGAGATGGAACAAAGCCTTTGTCCTTATCTACACTGTAATATCATTTGAGAAGTATTCTTCTGCAGATCTTTTGTAATTTTAGCAGCATTAGATATGAAAA
>NW_027273385.1:0-32540 GCF_040938485.1 Diadema antillarum | reverse complement strand
AACTTTTAATTCATAGTTTAAAAAACATATTGAGACCTATAATGAGAGAAAATTGCATAAAATCATAATATGCAGTAAAAATAATTCAGCTTTTAGTAATGTGTAGCTATTTGCTTTCTCCCATTTTCTTTTTATTCTAATGCCATTTATGCCATTTATCTCTGTGTATGTTGCATGTTTGCTTGTTTTTTTTTTCAGAGGATGCAAACAATGCTGAGGTGTTTTCTATCGTCAGTAGTCCACAGCACAACGAGGAATTCATGTCGAAGGTCATTGCTGTTTAAACCAGCACAAAGGTGAAAGTAAGGAGTCCACACACTACATTAGCACTGCCTTGAATGGCACCCCCCAATTACAGCTTTGTGATGAACAGTACACCCAAGTTTGAGGTTGGCAGATCATTTGGTCCTTCTGGACATGAAATGGCAGAAGAGAAGGACAGCAATGATCTACCAGCAGAACACTCTGACTCTCTTTGTGACTCAGAAAAGCCAGGAGAAGGGCAGAGCACTGACAAATCATCAGTACAGGCTGGTGAGTGTCAGTGTAATGCAGAGCAAAATAGCATCAGTGAGGGTCCTCATCATAGTCCAGGAGGGCAGAAGATCAGTCAAAAACTCTTTCGTGAAGAATGTGCTGGTAATACCTCTTCAGAAAAGCCAGGAGTAAGGCCGGCATATGCCACTGGAGAGACAACAGAAGAGACAGAATTAACCCATAAGGAACCACAAGAAACTCTTCATAGGCAGTCCAGCATCAACCAAGGTTTCACCCCAATTAGAGACTGCTCAGTGGACAGCATAGAGTCCCCTTACACATTTACCAGCAGTGCCCACACCTCTGCCCATCAAGCCTTCATGGCATTCAGCCACCTTTTCCCTCTTGTCACACCTTCATACCTATACACATCTCATTCGGACATGGCCACATCTGTCTCCCGGAGTAAAGGTGACCATGTGACATCATCCGAAGTGCAGAGTGTGACCAATCCTCTCCACCTGGTGTTCTCACCAACAGAAATACTAGACAGGCATATTGCCATGAGTGATGAGGTCCATGACAAAGAACTCAGCAGGTAAGTGTTTGTATGACTCTGCCCCAAGGTCACCCCAGAGGGTGCCAGGGGCATACATTGTACACAATTCATTATAACATAACATAATACATAGTTTTTCTTCGCCTGTAGAAACTTTAATTTTTTGCTCTGAAATGGTCACATATGCATGAGAAATGTGTGAAATTACGGCATGATTATACAATTTCTGTTGAGTTCAAAAAAAAGTGAAATATTAGCCAAAAAGGTATGCGGACAGTATTGCAGTCTGAGAACATATCCTACATGTATCATGATTGCTATGTAATGTTTTATAATTGATTGGTAATACTGTACAGGGATTTTGTAATGAAAGATTTTGGCCATGGGGTCAAAGGTCAAGTGAAAATGTTGAAATGTTACAATTTTGTCCCGATATTTTTTAAAAAGCTCAAAGTATTTTGATGAAAATGGATGTTGCCAGTTATGCAAGGGTCACAAAGGTTTGTATAAACGATGCGTTCGTACGAATGTCCCTGTTCGTACGAATTCTGGAGTTCGTATGGCCACCTTACGAAGAGAGGGATTCGTACGAAGTTAAAAAAAGAAAAATCTTGGACAAGTCCATTGACCAGGCTACGAACTTATGAATGGTCTACAAACGGTCTACGAACACTGGTTTCGTACGGCCTTCTTAAGAAGATCGTACGAAATTGTTTAAAAATCCTTCGTACGGCGTTCATAGCAGTTCTTAATGGTATTTGTGACCGAGCCATTAGTGATTATATAAAGAATTGTGGGCCATGGGGTCATAAGTTCAAGGGTCATGTGAAAATGCACAAATTCCCAAATACTTTCTCTCTTAAACAATTTAGCTATTCATCCAAAGGAAACCTAGTTCAAGGAAAGTAAACACTCAACACATTTGTGACAAAAGTGTTATTTCAGTATTACGCCAATTTTGTGAAACTGTCGTCTCATATTGTTCAAGACATACTCTAGACCTATTGGGAGAACCATGCAACTTGGAAGAGGCATACCAGTCGCCATAGTGACATTTCTAGTTTTTATACTATGTTATACTTCATTAGCTAGATTTTGTACCTACATGTGTAATTGTCGAATTGGCAACACATTTCAGGATATAGAACTTTCTGTTTCTCTCCTGATTTGTTGAGTTTTCTTCATACATTTCTGGTTTGGTGCAAATCTTATGATTTTAACCAGTTTCAGCTGATCTTTCTCTGATATTAGATATGCGGTGTAATTCGCATATTCCAATGTACAGATGATATGATGATTTCTGCAGCAATATTACCATGGGAATTTCTGCAGCTGGGAATGTCCAATGATGATGTTAATTGACAGACAGGGTAGAAATAAATGTACAATTATTAATGTAAACGTGGTATGGCAGTACTAAATGTAAAAAAAAAAAAAATTCCATGGAGATGTTGAGTTAGTGGCAAAAAGTAATATCATTACATTATCACATTATCTTATTCTTCTTCTCTCTGGCAGGAAAATATACTCATGAGCTCACTTGTACTTGTTTGCCAAAGGACAAAATATATGTTCAAATATTTAAAATGTGACTGGGGAATATCATATATCATTTTTCCCCCTTCAGGGCATTACTCTACTTAGTTGTAAAGGCATCACATCTCTGTGCTCTTTATATTGCTTGTAGAGTTGAAAGTTCATGCTTTGTTTTGATCGGCAGACTGCCTCTAACAAGCCAGAAGTCTGTGAACTGGACTCACTATGGTGGCTCTCCTCCAGCTGATGAGATCAATGTGCTGAAGGGGCAGCTCCAGCTCCTGCACAACCAGCTCCTGTATGAGAGACACAAGAGGGAAGTTCATGCAGGCAGGAACCGACGGCTCCTTGGCAAGACTCACAAGGCACTCTCTCTTTCTCTCTCTTCATCTTAAGTGGGGACGCAATACTGAAGAAACTAGAAGTTCACTTGAAGAAATATGTTTTGAGGACATTTCTTTTTATTTTGGAAAAAAGAATGCTATCATGTACTTTACAGTGTTTTTTGTTTTTTTGTTTTTTGTACATGAGTTTTTGCAAGTTGACTGATATTCGCAAAATTAGCAACTCACAAAAATGTTGCCATGTATATCAGTTCAAAAATGGGAAATTATGAACTTTTCTTCTCAAAAGGAATAATATATATACTTTTCATTCTGACACTCTGGTTTTCAATCACAAATGTAGCTATTTGTAAACATTTATGTGCAACTCCCAATTCCGGAAATATAATTCTCACAAAATCTGTGGCATATACATTGATATGTATCTAATATCAGAAGTAAACTTTAATTGAAAGTAGGGAACAAAAGGCCTGAATATTTGAAAATATTGCTTTTGAAGGAGGGGGAGGGTTTAGTTTATGACAGTCTTTATCAGTGTAAGTCATGGCTCTTTAAAAACTTGTCATACTACCTGTGGTTGTATTCAGGCCAAGGCACTTGAGGAGCTGAACACTGCCATGAAAGACCAGCTCCGCCTCCAAGAGGAAGAGATCCTTCGGCTCAGCACTCGGGTCAAGCAGTTACAGCTGGAGAAACGCCAGTTCAGCAATGATTGCAGCCTCAAGGACCAGCAGTTACGAGATGATGTTCGGTGAGTAGCCTCCTCCCCCACCTCTCTTCTTATCTCTCCCTCTTATCAAGTTTCAGCCTTAAAAGTTGCAGATTGTAGTACTGCATTCAAACACTTTGCAGATATGTGCAGCAGCAATTGCCCCATGCTATGCAATTGTGTGATACATGTATGTGAATAGGAAAACAACAATAGTTGATATAAAGTCATCATATTATTTCAACTTATTAACTATTTTTTTTTTTTTTGTGGAGGGGGGAGGGGTAATCAAACTTGATATCCATAGTTCAGTTGTTATCCATAAAAGTGACTAGGTTTACTACCAAGTTGCAACTCACCTCATGCCTGTATTGCACTTTGACCTGTATTTATTAGAATATCAAACTTTTTTTCCAGATATTGTTTTTCAAGTTTGAAAATAGTTTCTGTAATATTTCTGTATGTTCTTCATGTCAAAATCTGAAATTGTTCTTGATAGCGATAGGAATGTGAAGGAAGCTGGTTATTTGTCTTTTACAGACCCTAGACCAAAAGAGACCAATTCCTCATGTGCAATCTATGTACAGGTTGTAAAGGCATTTGAAGAGACATATTATGGTGTAAGCACTTTCTCAGATGCTACTACTAGGCACAAGCTTTTGTATCTCTCTTTCACTAGTCCATCAAAAATGTGTTGTTCCCGTATCACACTTTAACCAGTCAAGTTGAAATTATGTACATGTATGTATGTAAGAGAGCCATAAATAATGAACTAGTAAATGACAATGTCCAGCATCGTACAGCACCAGTTTTAATGGTTTTATAGTATTTAGATAAGAATTCTCTGAAATTGTAAACAGATAGTCACATAGTAAATAAGAAGCAGACAGAGTATGGTAAATAAGTGTATTCATCAATTTCTTTAAGAAAGCCAACTGTTTAATAAAGGTTTGTAGTATCACCTGTAGGTACCACTGAACATTTGTGACATTCACTTGTCAAAATCGTATATATACAAGTATTCAACGGTCTTGTTTCAAAATGTAAAATCCAAACAAATGAAATATTATGTTTCTACTCATGGGGAAATCTATCAATATTGCAAGATATGTGCATTATTACTTGAAGGTGATCCTGCAAAATTTTGTGATGCCATGGTCAGGGTCCTCAGGTGCTACATGTATAGGACATAATTCTTCTTCTGCCAGTCTTTTTTGTAAAATTGGTTTGTATTTCTTGTTTGATAGTCATAAGTTAGAGACAGGCAATGAGAGTAAAATTCAATGTACACTGGACAGCAAAAGAAAGTACCCACTTCTGTCAAAAGGCCGCACACAAAAATTCACCCCCTAGAAATATACAATTTTTGTACACAGGTGTGCTACAATGCCCCTTACTTTAAATCACATGTACATAAGCAAGTGAATGTCTTCATAACAAAGAAGAACTTGACATGCACAGCATCATGGTCATTGAATCAAAAGTCCCACACAACAGCACTTTCCACCATGCGAAAATGGCCACTGAATGGATAACATTTTTAAACAACCAATATGACAAAGTGAACTCCTGTTTTGTCAAAATGATGTTAATGAGTGTATTCTGCATTTAGGGATGCTATCCTTCCTGATTATGCTAATTCTCAGAATAAAATCAGTCAGCTCTTTAGACTGGACATTACTTTACTCTGGTCTAAGAAAGCTTCCATCAGGAAAATTATGCCATGTCTCGTAAGGCTTGTAAGGCTCATTCTGTTACATTTTGCGACTTTTGATTCAGTGACCAAGATGCTGTGCATGTCATTTTTTTTTCTTTGTAATAAAGATAATCACTTGCTATTGGGTATGTGATTACTAATGGATATCGCAGCATACCTGTGTACAAAAAAATGTTTATTTCTAGATGGTGAATTTTTGTGTGCAGCCTTTGACAGAAGTCAGTGGGTACTTTCTTTTGCTATCCAGTGTATTTTGTAATTGTGCAGTATGTATTTCCTGTTTTCCAAACTGCATGTTTCTTTTGTTGTTAGTGTCATTGTTGTGCAGTGGTGGATGATATGATATTGCATCCTTCTTATCTACAGGAAGCTCGAATCTGGTAAGGTCCATCTCATGGAATGCAATGAGGAGCTTAACAAGCTACTTGTTTCTCACAAGCAAGAGGTGGACAAGATGAAGAAGGTTACTGTCTTCTTGTTAACTTTTTCTCTTTCTCCCAAAGAAGTGACAACTCTTACAGCACTCAGGCAAAAGTATTTTAATTCCATATGACTTTATTCTATTTAATAGTTTGTTTCTGAAATAATATCCTTTGACATGTCTACATTCAGTCTCCTTATCTATCATTGTCAGGGCTCGACCTTAGCGGGAGCCCGGGGACCATTGGCTCCCCAGAATCGCTACGGGCTCCCCAGAAATGTATGAAAAAAGCCCGGCTGGCTCCTTAAGTTTTTTTGCCGTATAGACTCACGTTTCAGGACAGAATCATAGTTTATGTACACACTCACACTATGTGACGAGCGCGAGCGGCCCCGGCGCGCGCAGCGAGCCCTGACGCTCGAAGTTATTATCCCTGCAATTGCAATATAGACTACACACTGAACATGTTTCATTCTCCAGCCGGCCCACATTGCCCGCATACATGTGTGTGTGTCTGTGTGTACCCGACGTGTGTGTGTGTTCGTATCTTCTATTATAGAATAGTGAGCGCACATGCAATTCGCTGCTTGCGTACTGTGTACACCGAACGGAACTTCGCGCGCGTAAATCCCTGTCGCCTACGGACCCTGGATGTTTACATCGATCGCCGTGTATCCCCATGTGTGGCCGGCTGGGGAGTGTGAGTATAGTAGCTTAGCTACACACTGTAGCCAGCTGCCACTATAAACAGTACTAGTACCCTGTTTCGTTTTGAGTCGGGGTAGAAGCACTCCATTGTGATATGTCTGCTTCTTTTTCTCTACTTCTTCCGCTTTTCCCTTGCCTCCCAAGTACGAAATGATTTTTAGAGTGTTGTGTGTGTTTTTTTGTAACGTTATTGCATCATTTTTCTGCAAGGAAGAGGTGAGTTTCTGTTCGTGTATTGATGAGCACTGCAGTAAATGTGCAGGTGAAAAGCGTTCTAACTTTCTTTCGTGGAAACTCGATGTATTTCTAGGCCTATTAAAGGAGATCTCATATAACAGAATACTTATAACAAACTATTTTCCGGTCAAAATGAATTAATTTCCTTTGTTTTGTATCGTTTATTGACGATCCCAAGGATCTCGTCGCAATACAGTTTCCGATGTGTATTAATTTTCGCGTAGCTTTCGGTGCTGCAAACTTTTGCTAGGGCCTAGTCCTACTACTAAACTTATCGTTCTATTTCTGTCGTTTCTCACACCTCGTTTGGTACTGTTCCATTTTATATCACTTTATCCGTTCCCTTTATACATGTACTTTGAAATATTTAAACGTAATTCTTTCAAGTGTCTCGCACTTATTTTCGTAACGGCGATTTCTCCGCTTTGCTGCAATTAAGTGTACTTTTTCAAATCGAAGTCACGTGTGTTGTCTTTTCTAAATATTTGTGTTGGGAGGTGTTGATACTTTGTATTTGTTATTTATTTTCCTCGGTTTTTATCTCGAGGAACTGTGCGTGTTTCTTAATGTTGATGGAAAAGGCTAAAATGATCTGAGTGATGTCTGATGGTGATGATGAAAACTATGCTGGTATAAAAAGACGGCTTGCTGCAAATGCTGAGCGTACGTGCCGTTCGTTTTATTTCACTTTCCCTCTTATTCTTCTTCCCCCCTTACTCTTCTTTCCCCTCCAAAGAATGATTTAAAAAAAAATACATACACCTCACAACAAAAAGATCCACGATCTACCAACCTTCGTAAAGTTAAATCTAAATGTTCAATATCAGCACAGAATAAGGAGAAAGCATGAATTACAATAGATTAGAGCGAAGAGATTGTGAAATACTGAATACATGCGCGCAGTCCGAGCTCTTCGGCTCGAAGAAACTTGACACCCACCCCTCTCTCCTTGTGGAAATTTCCACAAAAGCAGGTGCCACACCCAGGTGCGTGCCAGACGAAAGAATGGCGCACTGGAATAAACAGCGTGTAAATATCATGGAAATATCGATCGAAGAACCAGCTCATTAGTTGAATTAAAGGAATCATTGCAAAGATACCGTGATTCTACAATTTTATAGCCTTTCTTTTGGCGCATAGCAGGAAACATCAGTCGAATATAGTGTACTTAATCGAATATCTTATGTTCCCTGAACAATAAAAAAGGATTGATTAATCAGTCAATTAAAAAGGCAATCACAGAAATACTTAAAAGGTCTCATATGCCCAGACAAATTCACTATGAGTAGGTCCAATGAGATGCAGTCATCACATGGTTAGACAGCAAAATCATGACAATTAATTTCAGTTCATGCTCATCATAACTGCTTATTACTTTTCAAAGTTTTGGCTATCAACATTCGTTCGAAGGTGTTTTTTGTTTGTTTTGTATGTTTTTCCTCGTGAAAGACGTAATGACTTCTTCGTATCGAATGTAAACTGCATGTTAAATACCGTAAACAAGCCATCAGCTCAGCTATGGCGCATTCGATCCATCGAACTCGCAGTAACCTCTTAGGCAGGAGCACATGGCGCATTCCTTTAAACTTGAAAGTACAACCACGTGTTTGCACATTGACGCAACCACACACAGCGCGGCATTTTGCGATCATCGTCTTAGCAGACTTTCCGATTCCAGTCAGGGTAAAAGAAATTGGAATACCGGTACTTTCGGAAAATACTGATGTTTAAAATCCAGTAAAATTAAAAAGCCTGAAAACAACGCATGACTATGTTTTATAGTAAACAATACTCAGTAGTTGGAAACACCGAGCAGAGTTTTGCATTCACTCACACAGAAGCTTTCTTGAGAAGATGAAAGCATCCCCCTTCCCTGCTAGATAGTGGAAGCTTCCATAACCAGCCCAGCAAGTTTCTGGAGGTACATACATGCACTTGTAGTCTTGTACACATGCATTGAGAGAAAGCAATCAATCAACGCTGAACATTGCGTAGTTTGGATTCTTTATCGTGCTGGTGACCAGCTCGATACTTCGGCATGTGTCGTAATGTTATGTTAAAGAGCTTGTAGGCCTTATAAGTCGACAAGTTTAATTCAAAATGGCAAAAAGAGGGAGATAGAAAAAATACAGATTTTGGTGGAAAATACAGATTTTGGAGCTGCTGCGTACGGATTTGTGCTTCCAAAGCTTGGCAGCTCTGCTGATCAATCAACATGTGGCGTTACATAATTGTTTCTAACCCACACCTTGCAACTAAAAAAAGAAGAACCGAGAAAGAAAGACAATAATTATGAACAGACCAGGGTAAGAAATTACACAAGGGAATGGGAGAGGGACCACACAAAACACCTACACACACACACACGCAGGTGCACGGCAGGCACAGGCACAGGCACACACACACACACACACGCACGCACGCACGCACACACACACACACACACTGTGACTGTGCTAAAACCCGTTAGAGACTAAGAACCAGGTATCTCCGGCTTGTGTCAGTGGAGAAATGCATGTTATATCTAAATGAAATCTTCTCCACCAGGTTAATACATGTAATAGACCTCTACTGCTGATTGTGACTGAGGGAAACGTGGCTCCCTAAAACTCAATTTGGCTCCCTAAAAAGGTCCCTGAGGAGCCCGGCTGGCTTCCTAGAAAAAAAGTTAAGGTCGAGCCCTGATTGTTGATCATCGCCTGACTGGAAAATGTTATGCTTGTTACAGTGACATCACATTTACCCCTAGTTTTGATGTTCCTGGCACTTGTCATATTCACAGATTTTTATTATGTCAATGGTACGTACATGTACCAGAGGACACTTACGTTCAGCAGTGTTCTGCTTTTCATAATGGATGTTTATCACTACAAAAATTAACTTTGTTCGTGATGGATCCGGGGATGCTCACCTTGGGCGAGGGGCAAATTTGGGACCAGTTTTCACATTTATCTCCTCTAAAACACATGGTCAAATTTTCACAAACTTGATTGATATCATTGCCAGGGTGATTGAATATATTTGTACAAATGGCACAGAATCCCCAAACTGGAGAATTTTTGCAAAATCTTCTTCTTTAAGAACTGAAACGCTCTGAGTAAATACATTAGTGGGTATTCTTTCAAGTTTGTTAATGGCAGATCCAGAGGTGGCCTCCTTAGGGGACCAGTTTACACAATTTGATTTAAAAAACAAAAACAAAAACGTGCATGGTCAAATTTTGTACAAATTTGGCAGGTATTATCGGCAGTGTGATAGAATATATACAAATGGACACCATGCCCCCTGTAACCCCCTCCCCCTGTATGTTCTTCGTAGATAATAGTCTGCAAGAGTAGGGCCTACAGTGCTAGACCCACTGGGTCTGATGGTTTTCTTTGGTATGCAGGTCCATCATGGTATACTCTTATTAACCCTATTTTAACTGGGCTATTTAAGACCAAGTTTTTACTGGGGGGGGGGGGGGTCAATTTGATGTGGCAAAATCTTTGTGCGTTGCGGAATCGTGGCGCAAAATGTCGGGGGGGGGGGGAGCAGTTAGAATAGGGTTAAACCCATATATTCCCACAACCCAGGGGATACACTCATGTTGTGTGGAAATGGGTACTTCTAGTTTGTTTGTTGTTCTTTTTTTTTTTCAATATTTTAATATATATAATTGGATTATTTTTTTATCAACAGTGAGTAGAACTGTGAGATAATGTATTCTACACTAAATCTTTCCTCAGGATCTCCAAACATCTAATGCCTCACTTTTGGACATGGAACAAGAGTTAGCCAGTACTAAGGCAGATATTGCAACAAACAAGCATCTCAAAGATGAGGTTAGTTATTCGTTATATGAATATACTCGAAATTGACATGAAATGTACTGAAACTATTGATTACATATCATGAAATAAGTTTGTTCTTTATACCAGAAAAGATTACTGTAAAACCAGTAAACGTTCACATGCATTTGAATTTCGCGAATTTCGCATGAGCCAAGATTTGCAAAATTAGAATGCATGCGAAAGTTCTTGTCTACACTATATGCAATGAATGCCAGTGGCATTTTGTGAAAATTTCATGCTGTGAGAAAGTCGGTCTGTTCCAATATGTGAAATTTTAATGCCGCAAAGAATATCTTGCTGTACAGTATTCCCTTTCATATTTCCTCCTCTGATGTACTCTAGGACTTCCAAGCTTCCAAGGTTACATGTGATATCTAATTGTCAGATGCAAAGGATTGTTGTGCATCATTCCTCTTCTTTGTGGGTGTGTATAACTTGAAATTACATTTTAGTGTCACTGTACTCTCCTTTACCCCACTGGTTTTTAGCTCACCTGAGCCTTCTAGTGAGCTACAATATGTATTGTGATCGCTCTTCGTCTGGCGTCCGTCGTCCGTCGTGCGTCGTGCGTAAACTTTTTACATTTTCATCCTCTTCTTGAGAAGCCCTTGACAGATTTTCACCAAACTTGGCAGGTAGCATCCCCAGGGGGATTGGATCTCAATTTGTTCAAGTGGGCACCATACCCCACCTGCAAACTCCCAAAAATTAAGGAATCTTAAAAGATCTTCTTCTCTAGAACCAGAAGTGATAGAGCTAAGTTAATAGTATGAGTTAGTACATTGATGACTGTAGTTTCAAGTTTGTTCATGGCATAATCAGGGGTTTGGAGGGGTCCTAATGGGGCCCAAATTGTACATTTTCATCTTTTTCTTGAAAATGCTATGATGAATTTTCACCAAACTTGGCAGGTAGCATCCCTCGGGGGAAAGAATCTCATTCCTATCAAATGGGCACCATGCCCCACCTGGGGGGCCCCAGGGGGCCTAAATTAGGCCCTAAGTTGTGAATTTTCATCTTTTTCTTGAGAAGCCCTTGACAGATTTTCACCAAACTTGGCAGGTAGCATCCCTGGGGGGATAGAATCTAAATTCCATCAAATGGGCACCATACTCCACCTGGGGGGCCCCCAGGGTCTCCCCCCCCCCCCCAAAGATTCTTTAAAGATTTTCTCTAGAACCAGAAGTGATTGAGCTAAGTTAATACAATGAGTCAGTATATTGATGACTGTTGTTTCATGTTTGTTCATGGCAGAATCAGGGGTGTCCTCTCTCCCCCCCCCCCCCCCCCCTTGGGACCCAAGGAAGTGGGGTGGGGTGGGTCCAAATGGTGATGTAAATTGTGCATGTTCATAATCATTTGAAACCCCTTGATGAATATTCACCAAACTTGACAGGTAGCGTACCAGCTCTCAAAGCTACCCTCCACCTCAAGTTTCCAATTTTCTCAGGTAAGAGTCTGCAAGAATGCATGGAAGGTGAACTTGCGATACTCAGGTGAGCGCAAGACCCCCGGGTCTCTTGTAATAACCTCATTTATCACTTTGCATGATTGGTGAGTAGCGTTATGTTGGTATGCTGAAAAAGATTTTCGAAAGTGATACCTGACTCATCAACATATTTGTAACCTTCTAGATTGCTAGACTAAATCGGGAGATTCTGCTTCTTGGAGAGGCTATAACCAAGTACAAAGAAAGAATTGAGGAGAGCAAGCTTAACCAGACAGTTCTTCAGCAGGAGGAGGAGAAGCAAGCATTCTACAAGAAAGAGTTAACAGGTTTGGATGGAACGATATTCTATCAGTTGATTGGAATCAATACAAGCAATTTATGATTACTATAGCATGGGCTGTTTCATGTAATATTGAGTTCTACAGAATATGCTTCACACACTAAAAAAGTATTCTCCACATGGTAAGACAAAGAGAGACAAGAAAAGGAAAATGTATTGGATTTACTGCTGATGTACAGTATGATGTAATGGTATAATGCAGTGTCAGTCAACCTTAGCTTTAATACCAAAAGTATAAAATGTCACCTTTCTTGCCACTGATATATACAAATTGATCATGTACAATTATTCATGAAAATTAATACGGTTAGGATGATACAGGGGTGATATGAACCATGTACGCATGTTCTGTTTCTCCATTGAACAAGCAAGACAGAACCCAGTCAGACTACACTGCTTAGGTGCAATGTTATTCTTTTCTGTATCCTATTAGATTGCCATGATGCTGTGAAGCAGAAAACCATTCAGTTGGAAGCTGCTAAAGCAAGGATTATTGAACTTGATGCTCTACTGTCCCAAAAGGTAATTCTGCCAAGCAACATTTTTATTTCCTTGTTTGTTTAGTAGACTTTACTCATATTATATAGAAGTAGAATGTCCTGTGTGTCCATGTGTTCTTCTACTGTCAAGTAAATTTCCCTTTTGCATGATCAAACTTCATAGCAGGTTTAGGTATATTTTGCTGCCTCTTTACTGTGATGTGTGAGCAGTTGGTAGTGAACATGTAGATGTTGCTTCCTCCATTCAAAGCTTGATTTCCTCCTTTCAAAAGCATCAAGCTCTGTGCAATTGTATACCCTGCATGATGCTGTCTCCAGTAAATACTTTGGATTCATTGGCATACATTGCCATTGCTGCTGCCTCACATTTCTTATGTGAGCTTTACTTGCCACATTTCTAGGTAGATTTCATTCAAATTTGCTTGAGACCAAAGATCACCTAACTGAAAACATACAAGATGTCATTCTCTGGTGATGGATTAAGCAAGGATGTCATTTGTCTGAAGGGTGAAAATGAATTCACAGTTATATTAATATGATAAGGTAGAAGATTTATGGTTCTCTTCATGGTTAAGGGGTCACTTAACTTGGGCCAAATATGCCAGTTTTTTAGCCACTGTATCTGCTTAAAGAATGTCAGATGGTAATGATATGATGAAGGGAGGAAAGAGTTTGTGATATTCAAGTATATGTAAACAAAATGAAGTAATGAGGATGCAAGGTAAAAATAAAAGATGAAATCAGTATAGGCTTGTTTGAAATTGCTAATAGACTTTTTAGTGAAGCTGGAAGATTCCAGGGCAATACAAATAAGGAAGGAGAATAGCAGTGAATAAGGAAAACGATTCCTCTATGCTAAGGGGGTTAAAGGTTAATCAAGGGTCAAGATCAGTGAACTTCTGTGATGCAAGTGGTCAGCCTGTATCATAATCAAATAAGAAAGGAGAAACATCCAAGTTTAATGAAAATAATATTGCTCTGGTCTTCTTTAGGAAATTGATTCAAACCTAGTTTAACACAGTTATGACACTGTGTTTTCAATAACATACCAGTTTTGACGGGTTGATTTTATGGTCTTGTTCTAGGATCGATCAATAGCAGAACAGAAGAGGTACCTGGAGAGTGTGAAAAACCTTTCTCATGGAAAAGTTGACGTGAGTATATATCGGTGTAAGAGGAGAGTGTGTATAGTATTAGTTGTTATGCATATTCTGACTTCTTTGTCAGCAATGACTAAAAGGTATTGTTTACCTTTGGGAGCAGTGATTACAAAAATGTTCGAGTTATCACATTTGATGGATATGTGCTGGCCAGTTGTACAGTGCACTCCAATTATTACGAACACAGTTATAACGAAATTCCGGTGACAATGAAGTAGAAGTCCAGGTCGCAAAATTATAGGCTCTATGTTTTTTTCTCGTTTATTTGTTCGGTTATAACGAAATTTTGATATAGCGAAAAAACTGCCGATCCCAAGGATTTTGTTATAATGGGAGTCCAGTGTATCACAAAACATCCTACCATATAAAAATTTTGCAATAAAGCTAAAATACAAGGAGATATCACCATATTTCTCAATAAAGCATAACTGTAGATGGTTTATTCTAGAAGCAGTTCTATAACCTGTTCACATTTTGTATATCTAGCTATTCTTAAAGGGATGGTGCAGTATTGGTGGAGATGAGAATTGGGCTTTAACCCTATTGTAACTGGGGGGGGGGGGTCAAATTGACCCCCCCTCAACATTTCGCGCCACGATTCTGCAACGCGCAAAGATTTTGCCACGTCGTTTCATGACTTTTTTCATTGAAGTTTCCCGCATATTTTGATACCAAATTTGCGACGTCCGGGTACACCGTTCTGAAGTTACGCAATGTTTTGTATATGCATGTCGACCCAAAAAAAAGCTCAAATTCATGATTTCGTGTGCAAATCCAATGCAAATTGTGTTTTTTTGTTTAATTGATATAAATAAGATTATTTCAACTTTTGAACATTGAAATTAATCAATTCTAATGTAGATAAGCTTGAAAAAGTGCCTGCAACAAATTTTGGCCAAAAGACAATAGAAAACAAAAGGTCGAAAAAATACTAAAATACATAAGAAATTAACAAAACAAGAAGAAACAAAAGAAACTGATTTTGATTGCACTATTTTTTTACAAGAAAATTGTTTGATGTATCTTGAGGAACTCTGACACAAAAATTTAGCAATCCTTCATTCTTTTTGACGGATTTATAGGTGAAAATATGATTTCATACGTAAATTTGCATAATTAATTTATCACAAAATATAAAATCATAATTTCTCTTTTGTATGACCATGTAATCTTTTAGTTGACATCCGGCTCTATGTTCAGGCAAAATTTTGCGGCGATCGGGCGATCTGAAGGGGGGTCAAATTGACACCCCCCCCCCCCAGTAAAAACTTGGTCTCAAATACCCCAGTTAGAATAGGGTTAAACTTTTTGCAAGATACATGTAGGAAGAAAGTACTATGATAGAGTACAGAGCATACCATTTTAACAGGAATTCAAAGTTTATTTGATGATAATCGGGTCTGGAATTACTGATACATCCAAAAATAAAGTAAAACAAAGCGATCGTAATAAAGAGTGTGGGTCCCACACTTTATGACAATCGCTCTTTTTTGGATATCTCAACCATTTCAAAAACAATTATCATCAAATCAACGTTGAATTCCTCATAGAATTCATGCACTTTCATATTTCATAAGAGGTTTCTCATTATCTCACCAAATATGTTAGAAACCTGAAATAAGGTCTCAACCAAAACCATATGATCCCTTTAACATCAATTATACTCATTTTTACTAACTCACATTTCAGAACTATCTTTACACACCTGCAAATGGGAGATAATGCCTTTAAGAGTATGGTTTTATTAGACAGGTCTTGACAGTAGTGATGCCCTGATGGCCTGGGGCCACTAAAAATTGAAAAACTGTGGCATTTTTTCCCCACAAACTATATCTTTGAAAACAAACAACCTTTAGATATTAAAGAATACACTTATACCATGTGAAATTGGGTTTCTCCAAAGAGAAAATTTCAAATCTTTTGACTTCTTCCTCTTTTTGCTGAAATAAGCAGTAAGCATCATTTTGCTTTGTACCAGTAGTTCAATATCATTACATGCAGCTTAAGCTAGTAGAAGAACTTTAACTTAGTTCTACTAAAATCATGATATGATTTAAAGTAAATAGTTCCCCAAAGCACATTCTGACCAGATTTGAAGATGTTTCTAAGGATGACCTTGTTCTGGACATTGTCTCGTTACTAAATCTTTTTCCACTGTGTAATGATGCAGGCACTGGAAGCTAAGTACCACTCACTGAAAAAAGTTAATCAGCGACAGGAGGCCCACATCCTTCAACTCACCAAACGCATCAATGAATGCCGTAAGCCACGGTTACGTGGTGGACAGATTGATGATTCCTCAGCGAGCTCCAACTTATCCAGGAGTAATTCCAGTAGTCCCAGGAAGCAGCTTGACCGCCAAGACAGCACCGACTCTCGCAGTAGCAGGTCACGAAAGAAGGCCCATGGAAATAACTTATCAGAATATGAGACTCCTGTTGGTAGCGAAAGCTGGTCATCATCAGTCCATCCACAGTCTTTTCCCGATCCAACAGAGACAAACAGTGAAAAGCCACAGAGTGCAGGGGAAACATATCCAAAAGGGTCGCATTCACGTCTATGGGATTCCAGCCACGAAGGAAATGGCAACAACTCTGACAGTAGACCTCAGACTGATGTCAACCCAAATACTACTAGCGGGCATGGTGCAAGTGGTCCATCCATTAAATTCAGCGAGACTTCTCCCTTTGAGCCTGTTCAGTCTATGTCAAGTGCCCCAACACATCTTGGACAAAATAAAAGTTTACCTGACAATTTCAAAACTGTCACTTCTTCATGCCCAGAATTTGACCACTTCTCACAGAACTCTGAATTCAGATCAGAAGGTGCTGCCAGCCAATCTAGCTCTGTCAACAGGACAATTTCCCATGAAGACAAAGCAAATGGTGATAACGTATTAAGGCCGAGAGCTGTTGTTGACAATGTCAGCTCTGGCATTGACAGCCAAGGTATAGCCAATCTTCTTGACCTTGACACAAGCATGGAGGAACATGGCTTAGGTCATTGGTAAATCAACACAGTTTCTCCATCTGAGCTGTTTATACAATTCACCACTGTGCTGAGTTCTCATTTTATACTCAAATTGTTAAAATGTCAAAGTGCAAACAACAAATAATGGTAGAAAAAAAGATTAAGGTGAAAGGAATGAAAAAAGAGCAGCAGCTCTGAAATTTTTTAGCAAATTAGATGAATTACAGTTATGTCCCCTTGAATATGGTGTTTATCTGTCATTTTGCAGAGAGGCCGGATAAATGATTTAACCCATTGCTACGTTGCATTTTTGCTCAGTTTTATTGATGTACTCTAATTTTGCTTTTATTCCATCACTAATAATAAGCATTCTTTTGAGAGTAGATTGTGCCTTGATCATGGCGAATATATTTCTTACTTCCTAATTACCACACATTCATTGTCTTTGTTGCATGTCTCAAGTGTTTCTTTTTGTTGACAATGTCAAACTCACTTTGTCATTCAGCATACTGCAATTGACTAATAGAAACATCTGTAGAGATTTAAGTTTGTTCTGATAGAAAATATTACCAAGACAAATATTGCCATATATTATATGTTAACCAATCAACTCATCAAGGGAGAATGTTATAAATTATGTTTGAGTGCAAAGTAATGGAAAGCCATATGGTAGGGGGTGTCCATAAAGGGGGGGGGGATGTTGAGCTGAGTTGGTATTCTCAGGATACAGTTGGAGAGAAAATCAGATTCACATGCATTGATTTTGTTTTTCTACATGGTGATAGCAATGTTACACTGTGCAATGGCATATTATATTTTGATTAAAGACAAATCAATAATGTCACTTGACCATCAGCCTTCAAAATTGTGTGTTCATATCAAACGAACATATACTTCCAGTAGATGGCATTGCAGACTTGGTGTCTTTACACTTGCTCCATTTTTGTTCCTCCCACAAATTGTTGCCAGAGGCATTATGTTTTCGGGTTGTCCGTCTGTCTGTAATTGGTTTTATGGACACTGTTTGAGGTATCCAAATGAAAGGCATATATAATAATTATGTATGAGTGGACGAAGCTGTGCTTATCAACTTGAGGCCACACACAAGTTTAAAGGTCATAGGTCAAGGTCAAATTGTATAATGTCACCACTTCCCCTTATATCTCTGCAGTGCCTGACGGTATTTTCATGAAACTTAATGTATACAGTATATATATTACCAGGTAAAGATTGTGTAGGGATAGTTTCAGCCTTGGGGTAAAAGGTCAAAAGAAAATACTAAAATTTCACTCCTTTCCTCCATATCTTGGAAATTGCTCAAAGTAACTTCATGAAACTAAGTAGAAATACATGTGCATGTATTGCCTGACATTGGGTCATAAGGTCATGGGTCAGAAGTCATGTTATAATGCTATAAAATTACACTATTTAATGCTGAAAATACACTATTTTCTCTCTACCTTGAATATGATTCAGTATACACTTGATTAAACTTCGTATACACATGCATTTCTGTGCTATGACTCTGTGGGGGAAAATTTGGTCCATGGGGTCAAAGGTCAAGTGAAAATACTAAATTTACACTTTTTTCCCGTATTTTGAAAATGGCTGGAAGTTTGTACAATGAAAATTTGAGTGTATGTTACGAGATGGTGACTAATTGCCAGTCATGTGAAACTGTTGTCTCACATTGACAAGCTATACTCTAAACCTATTGGGAGAATAAAGCGATGTAGCAGAGGCATACTAGTTACCAAAGCGACATTTCTAGTTCACCGATAGTTCAATGGTTTGTTAATGTTCAAAGAGGCAGAGTGCAATGCAAATGAATTAAAGGTATTAGCCCACATTTGTAAACCTGCAGCAATTGGTCTCATAGTTAGCATGGAGTTTGGGTATGATTGCAGTAACACCTGTGCAAAATTTCGTTCCAATTAGTCCATTACTTTCATCAAAATAAATGAAAATGCACCGTATGCATGCGTATAAAAACGCTCGCTAGCTCCGGTCCACGCAGGTACTACATGCATGCGATACATGTGTAAGTTAATGTACGTAGCTAACCCGCGCTCGTAATTCGATTTTGGGTCGGGTTGACCCGGTTTGAAAATTGATTTTAAAACGATGATTTTCTCTCTTTTATCGAATGGTATAGACAAAGAGCAACAGGTGAGGTATGTTACTGTTATAACTTGTACTTGAAGTCATATTGGACCTGTTTTATGCAGTTTTGATTTTCGTGGGTTTGCAAATGTGGGCTAGTACCTTTAACACTCTTCACATTGAGGGAAAAAAGAAGAGAGAAACAACTTGTCAACTATCCTATGTAGAGATTCTATAAAATATATTCACCTACCATGGCATATTACTCCAAGCCAGCATGATGATACTATTCTTTTTGCACATCCACAGTGAACTCACATCCAACACAACCCATACAGTGTATTCACATTTAAATATACAGGATTAGCCACATTCAGACGTACAAAATAGTGGGAATATGATCACGCTCCTAATCTCAAAACTTTTTGCAAGCATTCACAATCTTAGAAATAGCAAGATAGCAATCACGCTCCAAATCTTGAGATTATTTTGCAAGTAACTGTGACAGAAATAGCTCACTAATTGCTGATTGATGAATAGATAAATCTATTGTTCTTGTGCCTCAGTGGTGTGATGCGCAAGTTGTTGTGATATGGGCTTTGAATGATAGGATATAAAATCTCGATTATTTGGTCAAGCGTTCACACCGTCAACATGGGGCTAATAGCATGCTAATTTGAAAATATCAGCAAGATTTCTTGGGATTAGCATCGCGATGCAGATCATGCTCTTTTGTGGGTTTTTTTATTGTCCACACGTGCAAAAATCTTGTGATTGCAATTACGCTGCAATCTCGAGATTTGTATTCCATTAATTTGTGTACGTGTGAATCCCCTTATCATTTGCATCATCAGGCTGTCAGATTATGGTAGATTTCAGTGTTTGTCATCATGCAACTGCCTCACTCCAAAGATTTTTTTGTTTCATTGTTTGATATCATGTGGGTTAGTCAATACATGCCAGAAATTGGAGAAATGAGATCACATGTGAACTATTTGTAATGTTTGCCTGTGGGCAGAACATTTGAAATATTTATGTAAAACGATATCAAGAGATACAGCAATGAAAGTTTAAGTGCAATTTACATATATTGTATATATATATATATATATATATATATATACAATTTGTTTCTTTTTGTATTCTACACAGTGCTAAAAACTGTGTGACCAAATCATTTGAATTGCCTAGTAAAATGTTACTTAATTAATGGAGCAACATGTAATAAAGTTGGTACTGCATGCATCAGACACAAAAATTGCGGTATGCATGGTGCTGCGAAAATGGCCACTACAGAAAATTCAAGTTGAAGGTAAGCATTCCCAAAGTGCATTTACTAACCCTTAATATTATAGTGTAACAGGTGTTGACTTTTATTACCTGGAATGAACAACATGTTAACCTCAGAGTATAAAATGCTATTTCAGAGAGGTACCGTTATAAGTCCCTCGACTTCATTACATGACTTGTGACCTTCCTTTTGAACCCCTTGACGAAATATTCTGTATATTTCCTCTTCCACCAGTTGTCTATATTATGTATCAACAGAAATGTTTACCTGTGAATATGCTGTTGTGATCAATGAGGTGATATTGAAAGTATAGTAGGTACACATACAATGTATATGCATGATATGTTCATTATGCTACAGACCTTTTCACAAAGTTATGAGATTGCCAATCAGCATTTTGCTATTGATGTTGTTAACTGTGTTGCAGTCAATGTACCTGTAGTTCTATCATGAATATGACACATTAAGGGTTAGTGCTGGTGTTTGCAATCAATGCAAGTGCCTGCAAGTCCTTTGAGAACAACAGTGCATTTGGAAAATTTGTATTACAGCTGTATTTAAATTTAAGCCCCAGTCACATTTAAACAGGGATCCTCAAGGATCCACACGATGATAGTTTCACCCTGGATGGAGCGTCGACAGGCGTTGATGACTATACACACGGTATCAACATGGCAGCTACACGGATAAGGCCGCAACAGCAAGGCATTTACATGGCATCTACACGGCGCTTACACGGACCAACATGGCAGCTACGCGGCGGCCACAGGGACCATCCCGGATTGCTCTGCCAACACTGCAGTCCCCGGATAACACCAGATGTTTTTGACCTCCAAAAGTTGCCGTCGGGATCAGATCTAGGGTGATCCGGGGTGATTCGGCATGTCTATGCGTGACTGGGGCTTAGGGGTGCTAGTATAGGGGCATTGTTTGAGGGATTGCCATCTGTCTGCCCCAGATCTCATTGTTGTGATTATATCATATGATTCATATGGTTGTGTAGTTCAATATACAAGGGATGGAAATAACTAGATGTATATTTGCATGAACTAATGGGTGAAAGGTCAGGGTAAAGGTCACAGAATTTTAGTTCAATCATCAGAAATATAGAAACTAATTGGAAAATACATATTACTGTGGTTTTAAGAGAGTTAATTACAGTGGATTCCCATTATAATGAAGTCCTCGGGACCAGCAGTTTTCTTTCGAGTGGATAAAGTTGCGGCCTGATTTTTTACTTTATTGTAACCGTGTTCTTAATAACGAGAGTGCACTGTATCAGAAGTAGCGATGAACTTTATTAGAGCAAAAGTTAAGGGACATATTGTGGGCGGAACATAGTAATTGCATGAGAAGGCGGAGACATACATGTACCAGTCTACTGCACACTGCTGCTGAACTGGTCTAGTGAAGTAAAACTTTTATTCAGGTATTGCTGCCCAACCAGGTCATCATTAAATAGTCTGTTTACACTCTTCAAATTATGTCTTTGTCCAAGAGCTACTTGGTTTAATGGTGGTACAATGTGGACTTTTGTTTGTTGCCCTTACATAGTACAGTGAAACCCCGATATAACGAGTTCGGTTATAACGAGGAACCGCTTATTACGAGATGACCGTGTCGGTCCCGTTTTCCTTTGCGTGTAAACCTATGGCAGAACGAATCGGTTATAATGAGTTCGGTTATAACGAGATTCCGGTTATAACGAGGACATTTTCGGTGCATCATGATAAAGAAAAACATAAGCAATTTGATCGGATACAACGAGGTTCCATTTCTTGACCTGCCGCTTCCAAACACGCGACGAACGAAACATTGAAAATCGAATTCACGCTATCCCCGTTTTACAGAGTCTGTGCTGAACGCAGTAACACACTGCACAACTGCCCGTCCCGTCTCAGTCTCTACATGTACTATCTGAAGCGGGAAGACTCGGAAACAAACATGTTTCAATCCCGCCATTATCCCTCTTTACCGTCCATTGTCAGTGACGAATAACCGAGTACCGTTCCTTCCATGTTTCTTCTAAACCACATAACATAATCATAATCATTCCGTTTTCTTTTTCGCAAGGTTCCATTTCTTGACTTACTGCTTTCAAACACGCGACAAACGGAACAGTGAAAACCGAATTCACGCTATCCATGTGTCTTTCCCGTTTTGCAGAGTAGTTCATGTTTTCTTCTAAACCACGCGATAAGACGCAGAAATACCTTCCGATGTTCCTAAGTTATTGAATAAAATCATTCGATTTTCTTTTTCGCGAGATACGCGTGCGTAATATTAGGTCAGACCACACCGCAACGAGAGAAACACAAAAATAACGCATTCAAAAACTTCTCATGTAGCGACACTCGATCGTGGCCAAAATGGACAATATTGGAATGCGTGTGCAACTCATCATAAAATCCTTTCCATATAGTTCCGACTTCCAGTTGTTTTGCTGGCTAGTAAATATGAGTGTATATGATTAAAGTCAATATAATTAATGAAATGAAAGCGATCCCGCCGGGTGACAGTAGCGTAAAAATAGTTGAATAACGCATGTTAATCTACTTTTGAGTCGGTGCTTAGAAAAAGAAACAAACGCATTTAACAGTTTGAATAGATCTGGGATTGTTCATTATCGTGTAACAAATAATGAATATTAGGGTGTATGATTAAAGCCGAAATAATTACTGAAATCATCGCGATCCCGCCTGGAGACAGTAGCATATAAATAGTTGAATAGCGCATGCTAATCTACTTAATTGAGTTGGTGTTCAGAAAAAGAAACAAACGCATTTGACAGTTTGAATAGATCATTCATTATCATTTAACACTGCATTTCACATTGAAGATTTTCCTTTCTTTCAGAATGGTCTATGAAATACAGATTTGCGTAAAAAGGATCACAACCTTACAAATTCAACCCTGTCGCATATTTTTCAAGAACGGGTGTACAAAAGGCGAAGAGCTTTTCGGAAGAAAATGAAGAATGCATTTTTTAAATCCCTTCGGGCGCAACGATCATACATTCTATAGGATTACAACCGAAATGATTCATGAAATCGTCGCATTCCTGCTGGGCACCAACAGCGTAACATACCTCGCAAGTTATGATAAACAACGCATGTATGTTACTCTATTTGCGCTGGTGTTTAGAAAAACGTAACAAACGCATTTTATACAATCTGATTTTGTTCATTGTCATTACACTATACACTGTATTTCACAAACGAAAAAAACATTCTTTCAGAATGGTTTGATACAAAGGAAGAGATAGGTGAAGAAAGAATAACGAATATGATCCTGCCGAGTAGGCATACTTCTCAAGAACATAATGTGCAACTATTATGCGAAGAGATTTTTAGAAAAAAATAAAGAATGAACGCATTTCAACCCCTACTTTTTCCGTCTTTTTTATGTATCAATTCATCAAGTAATTTTGTCTCAATAGTCACGATCTATAATTGTGTAATAACAATGCAAAGGATGTTCTTAAGTTTGATTGACGGGTACATGTATATGACGTTGTGCTTATCTTTTTCTTTGTTTTTTATGCGTACGGTTATAACGAGGTACCGGTTATAACGAGGTAATATCGCCGGTCCCATGGACCTCGTTATAATGGGGTTTCACTGTAGTAGACTAAATTGACAGAGTTGATTTGATACCATGTCAAGGACTTCAGATTTACTGCTCGTAGATAATTTGGATTTGTTAAGCTTGACATGTTTAGGGCAATAACCTTTTATGGATTTTGTTAGTTCAATTGTGGTCTCAGCAGGTACCAAATCGATTATGTACCCTGATTTATCTGCTGATGTCTAATACATTGTGTGTATGTGATGATGGATTTGCTGTACTTTAAAAGTGGCATGAAGGTCAGTATATTTGAAATAATTTTATTTGCTTTTAACTTGTGGACTTGATGTTAATGGTAGGGCAGGTGTTTTTTTTTTTTTCCCAAGTGCAGAGGATTACAAATAATTGCACACATCTTTCATGGCTTAGTGTTTCACTATCTGTAAACGATATATGTCATAACTGCAAAACATAAAGTGTAAATTAATGGAATTTGTATTGGGATCCCCCCTCCCCTCAACATTTTGGTTACTCCTGTAGCACGAGATAATATCGTCTGCCTGTAACTGTAAATGCATGGATCATCGCGAGTGATGCTTTTGTGTCAGTAATGATACTATTAAAGCTATTGTTACAGTGTAACAGTGTTTTGTTCTGGTGCAATCAGGGTGTGTCAAAGTAGACTTTGTTAAAGGACAAGTTCACCTTCATAGATATGTGGGTTGAGTGAATGCAACAATATTAGTAGAACGCATCAATGAGAGTTTGAGGAAAATCGGACAATCCGTTCAAAAGTTATGAATTTTTGAAGTTTCTGCTCAGTCACTGCTGGATGAAAAGACCACTATAGCTTGTGATGTCACATGAGTACAACGATATAAAGAAAGAATAAAGAAAATTCAACATATTTCCATTTTTCTCCCATAACAAAAGAACACTAGACTTCTCTCTTTCAGAAGGCAGAGGGAATAATATTACCCTTAACATACGTCAGTAGCAAGTCGAAGAACTGTGCACTTTATTCAAAAAGTAAAGTTTTGTGAAATTCTCTTTTTATTTTCCTTTTATATAGAGTTGTATGCATGTGACATCATACACTGTAGTAGTCTTCTCTTCCAGCAGTGACTGCGCAGATACTTAAGATATTGGTAGCTTTTGAACGGATTGTCCAATTTTCCTCAAACTTTCACTGATGTGTTCTAATAATATTGCTGCATTCTCTCAATCCTTATGTATATGAAGGTGGACTTGTCCTTTAATATTTGGCATACCATGGTATTGTTGTTAAAACACCGGTATGTAGAATGCTTTTCAGTGCATCCAGTGCACAGCATGTCAGAGGTATCTTAAAGGTATCTTTCTGTCCGTAAGTGACAACACTTCCCATGAAGACAGTCAGTTATGCACATGTATGGCCCATAAAAATGAACAGAAGCAATACATGTCGTATGAACTACATGGACTGTACTACAATGTGTGTAGCCCCAGGGAATTTGAGGGTACCTGTGGTAGTCTTAGGAAGATGTGTCATAACAACCTGTCTGGCTTCTCAAATAGCTGTGCATGTTGTGGATGGAAATAGCATTAAAATGCCAACATTTGTCTTGAAAATGCACCCATTGCAGCCCAGTGTTGAAGAAACTTTAATACAAAGAAGTAAATGGTCATAGGGTCATTAAACGTTTTGATTTCATTGACTGTGTATTTATTTGAGTGACGCATTATAAATTGCTTACAATGGCATGGTGTTCCAAAAGTTAATAAAATCAGAAGTATATCTGAAATTTGAAAGAAAAGTCAGTCTTTGCTTCTTTTGTGAATCTTGTACTATTCCCGCAAAGAGACCACTTGTCATTTTATTCAAAATGGTTTACAAGCTTATGATTAGACAAAGAATAATCACTGAAGTTTCATATGCCAATTTGAATAATACATGGACATTAAACATTTTTTGGGAGCCAAAGATCACAAAGATTAAAAATATGAGTCCTTTAACAGTTCTGATGAATGGAAGTGTGATAGTGTTCTGAAATATCAATTTTGTTATGAAAGCCATCAAAATGCTTTACAAATATTTACTAAGTCTATCAGGGAGCTTGTCTGGGAGGAACAAACAACCTGTGGAGTTTTGAACAATTCTTCAGATTACACATAAATTTTCATCTTGCATGCATCTGACTGGTAGTTTATGTAGGTTGTGCTTTTGGTGTCCACTGTAACAACTGTTATGCAAGGTGTAACGCCACAAAGTTTTTTTCATGTTTTAATTAAGTCAGGTATGTTGATTTTCTCTCTAGAAATGTTGCTTAAACTTTTGAATTTGAGAACAATTTATGATGTCTGTCACATCACTGTATTAAACACACATTACAGAATTTGAGGATGCAGTTAGTAAAGGTGGTAAGAGAGAATTTCTGATAAAAAAGCATGCTGTAGCATGTGTTACTGTGGACACACACACAAATATTTATGTCAGTACCAAGGGGCATTGCCAAATGTTTCATTTAGGCTTTGTGTGTGTGTGTGTGTGTGTGCGTGTGTGTGTTTGTAATAATATAATATCACATTTGCATTGATTTGAATGTCATTAGATAAAGATTATTGAAAAAAGGGGTATGTGTGTGTGTGTTATCATTATGCATAGAGTTCTTCATACCAGAGAAGTTTCAATTCTCTGTCTCATCTGTAACTCTATAGTGTAATGTTTGTGACTAGAAATAGGTTGGGCACCAAGAGTAACATGCAATATGCCTTTGGGAAACTAGCTACCGGTACTTGAGGTATTCTTTTTCATTTTCAGTGGGATTTTTTGATATTTAGCACGAAATGTATTTCCATGTAATCAAATCTGAAACTTATGATTACTGGAAATAGCAGCACAAACTGCACTGTTTCTGTATCATGAATAATAGCACAGAAAATCATCAAAATTTTGACCTAATTTTCTATGTACCATCTTTTCCACATACCATATGAACATTTTCTTGAAAACATATAGCTGCATTTCAAACAATGGAATGGGAATATGTTTTTTTATCTTCTATGCTTATCTACAGTATTGTTTGATAAAGATACATATTTTTTGCAAGTTTCACGAGAGCAAAGATCGCAAAATTGAAATGTATGTGTAATGTTCTTGTGCATGTTTTATGCGTTGAGTGTCAGCAACAATTCACACAAATTTCATGATGCAAAATAAGGCTGTCGACTCCAACTGTTCGCAATAATTTCATGCCGCAGAAATATCTTGCTTTACAGTAGGCCTATGCATGAAGTTGGTAGGCCAGAAAATAACTCTCCATGAAAATGTGACTTTATTGCCATTTATAGATGATTTTACTTCAATGACTCCTCTTAATCTAAAAGCTCTTGTACGATGTTTGGTCCATCGCACAGATGATCATTGAATCTGGCATTCACCAACTTATATATATATATATATGTGTGCCCACAGGTAACTGTGTGTGTCTGATTTGTAGTGACAGGAGAAGCAGCAGCACGAAGGATAGGTCTGGTTCCATGTATTAGATTGTGTGCGCTTAAGTGTAAAAGTACAAGTAACTCTGCATCAGTCAAATCTGTTGGGACCACAAAAATGAATAGTTTGTTTTATGCAAATTTTGACTCAGAAAATGTAACTACATGTTTTGCATAGTTTGATCTGAAAACTTGATTGACTTGGGCAAAGCTCAACTTACAATGTTTGCTACCATCTAATTCAAATTGTGCGAAATAGTGACAGAGGAACTGAAATGGCATGAGAGATAGGGTAAATATTGCCAAAATATTTCCAGTGAATATGATGTAAGCAAGCATACAGAAGTCCTAGTTATTTTAGTATGTAGACGCACAAGGCAACGAGATGCTAACACAGCATCACACAACACAGGAAATTATGCTAATTTTGTGACCAGTCATGAAGATAGCCTGATATAGTCGGACATCAAAGCCGAGAGAAATGCAAAATACAGTCAAACCTGCCTTAGCGGCCACCTGTCTATAGCGGCCACCTGTCTATAGCGGCCACTGCAAAATCCCCCCGAGAGAAAAGCCCTGTTAAAGACCCTGTGTATAGCGGCCACCTCTCTAACGCGGCCAGCGGCCACAAATTTTGTTTCCCGCGGGAGATATTAACCTGTCTATAGCGGCCAAAAACCCAATGGAGCCGTAGACAAGCCGATAATTCAGCGTATTTTTCTGTTTGGTAGCCGTGCGAGCAACGTTCAGTGATCGCCACCGCTGCATTCATCCCTCATTCAGCCATAATAATGCACGATTCTTCACGACAATAAACATGCTACTGTGCAACAATTTCATATACACCGGCATGGTTAAATGCATGAAACACACGGTGTATGCATACGTATACACATACACTGTACATGTACATGTAATGATACAACGATGATACATGTACATGTAAGCAATGCACACAAAGTTGGATTACCTGTCTATAGCGGCCACCTGTCTATAACGGCCACTTTCTCCGTCTCCCTTGGGTGGCCGCTATAGACAGGTTTGACTGTACATGCAATGTGAACAGCTAACAGCTAACTGCCACTTTCAAAGTTTTTAAAGTAAAGCCATCATCAAATACAGGTGTATACAGAAAAACAAAAAATATCTTCAATGAAGCTGCACTCTGTAACATAATGAAAAATATTTTACAATACAAAGATATTTTGAAAATTATCACATTTACATATTTTAAATATGTAATATTCAAAATATGTAAATTGGTCAATACATATTACTGTATGTGTATTCACTTTCAAGCAAATGCAAATGAAACAAGATGGTGGGGACCATGAGATTTTTATTTTTTTACAACAAGTTTTTTTTTTTTTTTGTGACAACGTACATCTCTTCAACACTGGCATAGATGTGAGTCTACAAATATAAACATCGTGTGGAGAGACAGGGGTAGAAGAAGTTGTACTTGTTTCTAGTGACAAGTTGTCTATGAATTCTTACCATTCACATTTGGAGTGGGAGCATCAGCTAATCACAGCCAAAGAATCAGTCACACCCTTTCCTAACCACCACATACGTATATTGGCAGATAATGTGATGTACAGCATGCTATAAAAGCTAAAAATGAGCCTCAATTCAGTGCACTGAGCAACAAATGTTACCTTTCTGCTTCTTGTGTGTGATGAGCTACAATGTGCACAATATATTTTGTGAGTACATAACATGTACAGAATGGCACACCTGATTGCAAATCCTCCAAAGCATGTATTTGGAAGTTGAGCATTTCCCCCTGTTCTTTTAGTCTTCTTGTGATGAGCAAAACAAGAAAGGGAAATGATAACTATCCAATGTAAGCTTGTGTAATCAAATACTTTGTGCCCAGCCATAAATGTCTTCCCACAATGATATCTCATAATATCAGTGTTAATTATGATGGGGTACACCTGTATTTCATACATGCACTGGTCTGTTGGCCCTGAACCAGTACAAAACTATGTTAGGGTAGAGAAAGTATCTTAAATTCTCGTGGCCTATTCAGGCAACTACAGCTTTTATTTGACCAAAGTGAGAAAAGCAATATTGATTTGTTTGACATCCATGTATTCATTCATACTCTACTACAAAATTATGGCCTTGGTTTTAGCACATGAAATTACATGGGGCAAAGATAGCACATACCATATTTCTAATGATAATCGCTGAATACACAAATATTCATGCAACTGATTGACAAATTGCCCTACATACGTGTAGACAAAAATAAGCACTGAATTGATCAGCGTTTGAGTAGTAGCTATGACAAAAGAAATCGTGGGCATACATGCTTGAGCAGGATTTGAACCTACAACCTCCTGATCTCTGGACAAGCATCTTATCCACTAGACCACCAAACTTATTCAACTTCATGAAAGTCTTCCGTCAAGTTGTTTTATAGCAACTGATTGCAATAAAAACAACTCAACCAAAGAATTTCATGAATTTGAATAATATTCAGGCATTACGTTAACACATTCGTGAATTGAAGTGGTGTGAAAAAACGCACACAAAAAACATGAACAAAACATATCATTGTCATTTACATGTAGGTGTGTGTTTGCTCATGATTGTAAAGTAGCAGTGTTTATGTCCTGTAAATTGGTGTTTATGATTTTCCTGTAGTGTAAATGGGGACTGATGTGCATAAGAAAACTTCAGGCTTTCCATTCTTGTGTTTAAAGCATACAATGTACCAATGTGATACTAGTACTTCATTTGCATTGGCATGATGGAAACAAAACAATGATAAACTGCATTTACAGAATTTATAAGGTATATACAATTGTAGAGTATGCAAATTCTACACAAGACTGTTTTTTTTTTTACTTCTTTTTTCAGGTAGGCCACTTAAAAAAACAACAACAAAGAAACCCCCCCCCCCCCCCCAAAAAAAAAAAAAAAAAAAAAAAAAAAAACCCAGTGTGGAATATAAGCAGAAATCTTGTGAAATAAAACATTAACAGTGATGAATAGTCAAAGGCATGATGGCCTTTGCCAAAAAGCACTGTCACTGACAACAGACCAGACCTGGTAGTCAAATACTTGTTGGTCTACAGCTCAGTTTGCTTTCAGCATCTTAACCACCATTGGCAAGTACAGTAGTTTGCGCCATGACACACACTCAAATCCACAATCTGGTTGGTTGGACACTCTTAATTCAACTTTTCTGATTCATCTTGCTCTTTTGTATGATCTGGATAGTTTCATCCTGCTCTGCACCATATTACTGGATGGTTCCTCTCTGATACATACCACTATGCAGTTTGGTTCATACCTGGCATGAGCTGCATTCCTGGTCTGTTCCACTTTGCCAAAACTACATTGTGATAATGAGTTGCAAAGTAACCTGAGCAAGATTTACACGTCTTCTATTATCACACATACAATTGTATTTGGTCAATTGTAACGGGAAGAGTAATACTCTTCTTCAATTTCATACAGATCGTTTGAAAGTTCATCACGAAGCTGCATGAGTTTGCCATCATAATTGTTCTGCACATTCCTCAAGAAGCGGGCTCGTTTCTCAATGTTTTCATTGGCCAATGGAAAGTCATTCAGGATCAGAAATTGCTTGATGTCAGCAACAAGAGAAATCAGAGACTCCCCAGCTCGTACCTGTGAAATCAAACAGAAATTTTATTTTGATTGTGCCACGTTTCAATGGTGATCTCTCATTCACTAGGTAATATCACCGGCAAATGACATCCAAAGGACCACGTGGGTAACCATACAAACCTACTTGCATTAAATGTACTGTACAATATTTAAATGCAAAATCTTAAAATGCAAAGTATATTGAAAGCATTTTTTTTTACTAGCATATAGGAGCAAACCAAAGTTTAATGTCTCCAATAGCCACTGGACTGAACAAATGAAACATGAATTAACAACTGCAGCATGCAGTCCCCTGGGTGACCTCACTTTCTCACAAAATCACTTTTTCTGCAGTAAGTACACATCCATCAACTCTACATTAAAGGTCATGTTTACCTTTGGGAACAGTGATTTTTTTTTTCTTAAATTCAAGATAAGATATTTAAAGGACAAGTTCACCTTCATAAACATAAGGATTGAGAAAATGCAACAATATTAGTAGAACACATCAGTGAAAGTTTGAGGAAAATTGGACAATCGATGCAAAAGTTATGAATTTTTTAAATTTTTGTGTTGGAACCGCTGGATGAGGAGACTACTACAGCTTGTGAGTCATATGCGTACAACAGTATAAAGAAAATATAAAAGAAAATTCAACATATTTTCACTTTTTTCGCATAATAAAAGAGCAATTGACTTGCCTCTTTCTAAAGGCAGGGGGAATAATATTACCCATAACATTTATCGGTAACGAGTCAGGGGAATGTGTACTTTTTTCAAAAGATGAAATTTTGTGAAATTCTCTTTATATTTTCCTTATATTGTTGTACGCATGTGACATCTAAGTTATTCATACACTGCAGTAGTCTTCTCATCCAGCGGGTACTGCACAAAAACTTCAAAAATTCATAACTTTTGAACGGATTGTCTGATTTTCCTCAAACTTTCAATGATGTGTTCTACTAATATTGCTACATTCTCTCAATCCTTATGTTTATGAAGGTGAACTTGTCCTTTAATGCATATGTGTAGGTCTGTTTTACCACAAAACATCCTATCATATAAAAATTTCTGCAATTAAGCCTAAAATATAAGGAGATATCTGTATTTTTCCCAATAAACAGTAACAGTAGACAGTTTAGTCTGGAAACGTTTTTATTGTAACTATTGTTGACATTTTGGATACATGCATTTAACTGTACAATACTTAACATCACCAATTCAAATTTTTACGGTGGTTGTTTCTATCCCTAACTCACATTTTAGAACTATTTTAAAGCACTAATGCTGGGTTTGTTTCATCTGCAAATGGTAAATTATGCCTGTAACCTTTTGGTAACATTCTTTAATCTTGATCACTGGCTGGCGATTAAACTCTGACCCTCTGCACAAAAGAAATATTTACAACTTACTTGTATCCTCTACACCACAAAGTTCTATTTTTGGACTTGTGTAGAGGAAGTTCCAGCTAATAATCGGCATTTGAGCTAAATGTTGGTGACCTCTACCCTTAA
>NW_027273384.1:0-10162 GCF_040938485.1 Diadema antillarum | reverse complement strand
GCTCTTTATGACATGGCACAGCTGCTGATTGCTTGCTTTCTCTTGCTGGATTGCACCTAAATTTGGATTATGTAATGCTTATAATATTGATTTTCCTCAGTATCACTGTGATCTACATGTGATGTGATACAGTAGTATTCTGGACTGTATTATCAGGGGCGGATCCAGAAATTCTGTAAAGGGGGGGGGGGGGCGTGACTAAAATTTCTGGTGCTACTTCCAGGTTTCATTTCATTTTGTTTCCTTTTTATTTCTTTTGTTTTTTACGAAAAATAAAGGGGGGGGGGCACGCGCCAGTTGCACCCCCCCCCCCCTCTGGATCCGCCACTGATTATGTCTGAAAGTTGGAGCTTGCTTATAAGTCATGTTTTAAACACTTGCTTGTTGGTTTGTTTTGTTGTGGGTATCTTTTTGTTTTGTTTTGGTGTACATGGATGCTAATTCTCCTTGATTAGATACAGCTTGGCAAGTTACAGCAAGGTGCATGGCATGTAAAGAATGAAATCATTTTTGCCTGATAGTTTTTAATGGAGAAGCAATGTTTTCTTTTACATATTTTTTTTTTGTGATTCATCTAATTAAGAAAAAAAAAAAGGAGTTGATATTGCTCAGTCCTCCGAGACAAAACTTTCACCATGTCACCCACAAAACAGTCACCACTGCAAACAAGTCTCATTCTGTAGGGCTACTGCTGTAGAAAGTACATTGTACACTGCATTTTTATCACAAAGATAGTACCATATGGTTTTTGTAGAGACCCAAAGACTCTTTGCTTCTCACAAATCACACACAAGAGAATGGCATGAACTGAACATTGCCTGACACAGAAACATGGCTTCACTCTCACAATGTTGACAACGATTTCGTGCCTGCTTTCCACTTTGAGGATATTCTTGCTATTAAAACTTGATACTCCCTGCATCAATAAATGGAAACTCTGTATTTTATAAAGAAAGACCGTAGCATGAGTACTTTTCATTATTTGGCAACATTTATATCATTAAAGCCTTCCATTCTTGTCGTTCTGCCTAACCCCTTCCCATACACTCACAACACACAAACACACACACACAAACAAACACACACACAAAGTGATCCTAAGAATCATGCAGGTACCTCTTGAGCAATTGACAATACGTACACAATGTATGATCATCTGTACACACACTTGCATTAAAGTCACACTGATACTTGTCAGAAAATGTTATATTAGATGGCTAATACATGTATCTATGCAGATCATTTATTATACATTGGCCACTACACAATGGGGGAGGGTTAAAGGAGACCTCCGGATGATTTTCATATTTCTACATACGAGCGACTGTAAATTGGTTACACTGAGTGTAGAGTTTCAGAATTTGTAGTGATTGGGACGAGGAATAGGAGTGTTTTCAAAATTCATAATGAATCACAATGAACAAGGTTGATGACATGGCAGCCTCACTACAAGAATGCATGATTTGGGGCTAAGGAAGCAGATCAAAAGAAGAGGGCATGCATAAATTCTCCACAGGTAAACTCGTTAAGCACGTGGTATTGTAATGGAATTACACCGCTACATTTCTGAAATATGTGAGGCTCCTACGTCATCATCTTTGTTCAGTGTAATTTGTTTTGGGTTTTTCAGAGTACTGATTTCTCTGCTCAAGGACCACAATAAATTCCACAAATCTATACATGGAGCTGTTGATATATACGGCAGGATGTGAAATTACGAAAATTGTCTAGAATGCCCCAAAGTGTTATGAAAGTATGCATTATTGATTGGCATTTCCATTTTATATCTATATTGAATGATGTCTGGTATGCTGGTGCTCACAATGCTCTGTACCATCTAATATCTCTCATGCTGGTAACTAAAGCATTTCTTGTCAAATGTTACCAAGAATCATGATGCTGATGAATCAGAAACTTATTCTCAATTCTCAAAATCTATCAGGGGCAGTAAGTCACTTCAAGGTTTTATTTGTTTCACTGCAATATATAGATATAAATCTTCAATCTTCAAAAATTGTCACCAGTATGTAACTACCCATAACATAGACAAGTACAAAAGTTCACCACAATTTGCAATATTCTCCTGGTAATTTTGATTTGATTTTGTTTTCTCAGAGAGAAAATAATGTTTCTATTTTTTTAAACATGGCTGGTAGGCAGTTTACCTCCTCATAACTCTCAGCCTACACAGTACATTTCATGGCAAGAATATGTTTGATACATCTCCCACAGTACCATAATACCGGTAATCAATTTCTTGCACATAACATTAACCACTTCAAAGTTCATGCATACTGCATTTCTGATTTGGAATGCATTTTGTTTTCTTCTTTTTTCAAATGAATCACCACAATTACATAGGGCCACATTTTGAAAAACCTTCCAATTCTCACAAAAGGTTGCTGGATGACTTTGACAGGTGATACTACACAGAGACCCCGTTTACAGTGCGGGGCTGGGCCGAGCCCAGACTCGATTGCGAGGCCGGGCCCCGCAATTTTGTCCATTTACACTGCAGGGCTCGGCCGCGCTTTTGATTCAAACCTTTCAATATTTTGCCAACTGAATTCTGTGGCGACAAAGTCGCCGTTCGTGCAAAGGCCTTTGCCGAAGAAAAAAATCCTTTGCAGGACAAAACCACCTTAAACTATACTAGTTTTCGACGTTGAGGGGGTTAATATCCCGAATAGCGAAAGACACAGGGAGAGGGTTTGGAAGCCAGACTAAAATTGGCCACGCATTTGGCCCAGTTTGCGTTTACACTGAGAAAAGGCCCGGCTCGGCCGCGGCCGAGACCACCTCCAGAGCGAGGCCAAATGCGAGGCCAATTTTGGCCTCGCATTTGGTCTTTTACGCGTTTATACTGAAATGAAGGTGGGCTCGGCCGCGGCCTCGCCTCGCACTGTAAACGGGGTCTTACTGCAATCAAAATCGATTTGAAGTCTTAATCCAGAATTTCTAAAGCTTGCTTGATGATGATGATGCTTCTTCTTCACTCCTATTTGGGTAAATGAGGTCAAGCAATCCTTCGACAGGCCTCGTGTGATCGAAGCCCGGCTCCATCTCGAAGTCGGGCGCTCGCTGGTACACCGCGCATGCCGCCAAGATGCAGATATAGGCTGTTAGTCCATATGTGAAGAACTCCTTGCCGTCAATACTGTGAAAGAAGGAGTGGAGTCTGGCAAAGCGTCCTTTGCTCTTAGTCTTGTAGGAGTCATGGCAGTCTTTGGTTAAGAAGTCGATAAGAGGGACACGAAAGACGTCGTCTACCTCGTTTGGATTGACGTTGGGTGTGAAGTCTTCGGGAATGAAGCCAGTAATGACCCTGACAAAATACCCTGCTCTTGAGATCATGGCGGGAAGTTGCGACACGACTTCCACATCTGCCTGGTGGAGGCCGATCTCCTCCCAGGCCTCGCGGAGAGCAGTCGCAATTTCATCCTCGTCCTCGTCATCTTGCTTTCCTCCAGGAAACGCCACGTCTCCTGCGTCGGTGCGAAGGCTTTTCGCTCTCACTGTGAGTAGGACAAGCAAGTCTCCATCCTCGCAGCAAATGAGTGGGACTAACACTGATGCTTTCTTCCTTGGGCTGGCGAACGTGACAACATCCTCTTCCTTCATTCTCTCTGTCACATCCACCTCCTGCAATCTGCAACGAATGGCAGACTTGCTCAGCGTAATCAGCTTATCTTCATGTTCTGCCATTTGTGATGTCACCTGAAAAGAGTCCAAACACAATATCTTGCAAATTTATTTTAAATATGCCAGGGTTCTCCGCAGTGGACAGGTACGACTGTCTGTATAGTCACGTATCCTTTAGATTTCAATACTGCTCAGGTCTTTGAACCCTTGGGTCTCTTTCTTGGTCCATGCAAAATGGCTGCAGTAAATTTGTAGGTGTGGCATGTGATCAAGGCATTACATTTGAAGGTACCAATTTACAGACATGGCACTACTCTTTGAATTTTTAATTCTGGCAATGATTGGTGGGGGGGGGGGGTACTTGGATGGCCAAAAATAATCAGCTTTTATACATGTGATGCTCACAAAATACAAGGTTATGAATCTCTTAAACTACAACAGTTTCCTATCTGATGGAGCCTTTCAAACTACAAACTGTTCTCACAATGATTATGAAGTGTCTTCAGTGCATGCAGTGCAGACATCCCCATACTCATAGAGCACCTTAAGTTATTTATGATTGGTTTAGTTTTAAGGAGTTTTCTACCATCCCCACCACCACAGAGAAAGAATCAAATGCCAATGTGATAGAAAAATAAGAAAACATGAGTGCACTTCCAGTTCATATGGTGGAATTTAAATGCCAAGATTACCATAATTATACATCAATCACTTCAATCAACAAGGCTACTGGTACCCTATTTGCCTTGTTTGAGCTGTACTAGGTAGGACCTACTCTAACCCCGGTGCGGGGCACTGCTACGTGTTGGAGTCGCTGGTGCGGTTAGACCTACTCTAGACAACCGTAGTGATTGCTTGCTTGTTAGTCGTGCCTTGTCTGTTCCAAACATCGGTGATAAAGACTTTCAATATTTGAGTAGGAAGTAAGAAGTACAGTGTAGGTATCAGTTTGTGTGCAGTATCTATGCTACCTACGTACAGTAGGTGTCCAATACATCGCCACTGTGCATTGAAGCCAACACCCCTCTATTCATAGCATTGCATGTAAAGAATGAACTTTCACGCATGCGATTAAGTGCAGTGGTTCTGCATTCTTCACTGGGGATTTCATGTCCAAATATTATTGAAAAACCCAATAATAAACAAGATCAATAGCAGAACAATGATACCAAAGATTATAAATGAACATAGGAAGAGCATTACATGCATTTAATACGTATTGTCAATAGAGGGTAGGGGTGCTGGTTTCAAAATACGCCACAACTGAGTGTGTCAAAATAACAACCCACGCATTCAAAGCAGTTTTCTTGGAGCGTGTACCGCAAATCGCATTTTCAATGCGTGCTACATGGGAGTAAAATTTCATGCAAATTGTGAGATATTTAAGTAGGGCATCTATTGATACTAGATAGAAAAAACATTAGGGTGTCGACATGTTGGACACCCAACTAATTTACATGTCATACTTGCTACTAGTGTTACATGAACTTAGCGGTGCCTCATTAAACCTGTCACTGTCACAGTTATCAAAGATTATCATACATGTACGCTTTTCCAACTTTGAATTGATGACGAGTGCTGTTCATCTCTGTCGCGCTGTCCTACCTAACAAATAGAGCAAGGTTAATCTGAGAAGGAATCTCGCATTTAATTATTAAATATGAACACATGGCATGCCAGCCAAAAACAAACAGAAAGAAGTAATCTGGAGTCCAACTTCCAAGTCCAAAACATTATCTAGTTTTACCTCAGTACATTATTCATGTTGTTACCTCATACCAGGCTCAGTCACTGTCATTGTCAGTAATGACACTACACACCTAACGTTACAAAGGTTCCTAAATTCGAGACAACATGAATAGTTATTTTGGAGTGTGAGTTTTGCTTCATAGATGAAAGCAATTCTTCAGACTCCAAAGCTTTGAAGAGTTCAACTGGAAAGCCGAATGTTTGACTCTATGCTTCTTTTTTTAACCTTCCTTAGATGATTTCTTCATTTACCCCGACAAGAGTTGACAGAGTAGCCTATTGCAAACATTAGCAGACATTACTTTCTCAAATTGTGCATATATTTATCTTTATTTCATTGCACCTAAAATTATCCCTTGAGTAATCCAGCCGTTGTGACAAACCAGACCCCATAGCCAGTAGGGGCCTGAGGGATGAGTGATGATGGTACACTTATTGAACCGCCCTTAATGTGTCCACCATTATACCTTTTATCAGAAGGCAGAAAACTGGAGAGACATAGTAATCCTGGGGAGTTAAGCAAACATCTTGATCTCGGGGCTCCTAAAAGACTCTATCTGCCAATCTTGTAATGGACCATTGTTTATACTGCGGCTTGGATAATGGAGGGCGAAACCGCCTCCCGATTCCTGAGGAAGGATGGGCAGAAGACGACAGTCACTGACTTCTTTCTGCCTCACTGATTCACATGCGCTTTTAAAACTCACCTGGATTTGACCGATATGAACTGGGTGGGTGTCTGAATGCAAGGCACTTTTATCGGGGAAGGTACAGAGGAATTTGAGTAAAAAAGTAAGGATTTTATAAGAGCAATCAGATCACTTCTCTGCTTGACATTAGGTCATGAATGCAGTCACCCCTGTTTTTCGTGCCTTCTCAAATCTCCGCAAATTGGCACCTGCCTGGCCTTTGGTATCAAAATAGCAGGCTATGTGTCAAGCTTTGCATCAATCCAACCCCTCAAATTGGCTGTCAGAATGATTTTTTTTAAAAAACAAACTACTAGTTTGTGAAGAATATTGTGATATAAGACAATGTTAAGACATGTTAAGCATTCAAAGAAGAGGAAAGAAAATTCACCAGCCATTGTCACTTCCGTCCATTTGAGAGTGAGGCAGTGTGCTCTGCAGTATGGCATCATGCTGTATGGGTGCTCTTTTTGTGAACGTAATATTCAGAGTCTTTTAAAGGATTATTTGTATGCAAATGCCGAGATATAGTGTCAATAAAAAAAAAAGGTATTTAGTAGGAAAAAAATTGATTCATAAGCCTTTGAATAGGCTCTCAGGGGAAAATTTATCCATCAATCATATCCACCCTAGAAAGACTAGTAAGACCCTAGTAAGACCTAGTCTTGTTGGTGAAGATTGTTGTAAACATATGCATAATTAGGGGTATATATGCACTGCTGTATCACTTTCAGTGCATTGTATATGATAGCATGTGTGTATGTGAGAATGGCAAGGAAAAAGGTATGCAGAATAGATAAGGACGATAAAATAAAAAAACTAGAAAAGCACTTGGAGAGCACAGACCTCCGGGAAGCAGCTCATTTTCATCCATGGGTATATACACGCATGCTGAAAATTGCCAAATTTCCCAAATTAGTAATAAACCAAAAAGCCCTGTGTTTAACTTATCAGCTTCCTGCTGCCTGCATGTAGTGGTGCCTCGAGCAGAGTGTGCACTTTAGTGCGCGTAGGCAATTCTTAAATACATGCAGCCTGAACTCCCACGTTCATTGACCCTATTTGCCAAAAGATACAAAATCCACTACTTTCACACATGTTAGCTGATGTGTTAATTGCATAGATGCAATGATCAGAAAACACAATTCTTACTTTAATATTTATTCTCTTTTGTTTTTCTGATGATTTACAATATATCCATCAGGACTTTTATTAAATATGTTTGGTTTTTGTGTATTCGTGTGTTATTGTGTTGACCCTCTTTCCTGTCTGACTGGAAAAGTGCATTCATTTTGCACATGCTGCTATGAGGCTAGACATGCTGGGCCTGTAATGATAAAATGCCACTAAGTGTACACTCTTCTATCATTTTGACCTTACTTCTATTGATTACACACGACATCTTAAAACTGGGATGAAGTCTTGCATCTAAACAAAGGGTAATTCTTCCTCCCCGCCTCAAGTTTCCGTGAACCATGGATTTGAAATGATCTGTGACGTGAACACATTTTTCACTTCGGTCTGGCAGTCACAAAGGGTAGATTGAAGCACTTGATATGTAAACATAATCCCGACACTGCATTATATATATTCATATATAACCGATGTAGTAGAAAAGTACAAATATATATAATATATTTATATATAACCGATGTACGGTAGTAGAAAAGTACAAATAACCGATGTAGTAGAAAAGTACAAATATATACTGTCATCCAAGTGTGGAGGCGGATATTGACATGTTACAGCAGCTTCCTGCTGCACCATTGGCTTTTCCTGTGGTTATGATTTCCTTGCATCTAGAGTAGGTCTTTATGATCTATATTTAGCTTGTATTTTTTTACATCCATTACACTTTCGGCATGTATTGTAATATTGGAAAGTGAAACATGATTCACTGATTTAAATTTTTACCTGGTGTAAGAGTTCTGTAAACACAATTCTATTGTCATTTGTAATGCCAAGGTGGAGCATGATAATCTGTGTGAGCTACAGTTTTAATTGTTACTTTTTTTTTTTAAAATAAAGCAGAACAGGTTTCATAGCATTACACAGCTTAGAGTCATGAGAATCAACAACTACTGGAGTCAGAAAATTGATGTTCTGCAATTTTATCAAGGAATATTGGATGGGAAATGTTCCAAAAGCAACAATCTGTCAAACTACTGCTGCATTAATGTAGCAGTTTAGAAAGATGTGCAATAATAGGTAGTTTTAGAGTTGATGCCAGAATAAAGTTATTTGTTTTTTTTTTTCTATAGAGCCAGTAGCAGGGAGGGTCTGCAGCCCCCAGCCCCTAATTATGTTACCATCAACATCCCTGCAATCTCTTTTGTAGAAAATAATCTAAAAGTAAAGTGCAACTTATGAGTCAATATGTGATGCCATATATTTCTTTGAAGTCAACTGAGACAAAATTCTGCAAACTTTTTAATCAGTACTAAGTATATCTAGAGCATGATCTAACTAGTGGTTTATCTTTAATTCTGCTTTCTCATAGTGTGTTAAGTGCCACTATGCTAGTAAAGTTTAAAGCCTAAATGAGATTCTCATTACACATTCTCATACAGCCCTTTCAGACTGACTTTTCTGTTTGGTCACCCATAAATTCTCACTGATGCATGGGGGGGGGGGGGGTTCTAATTGTTCTAATGGAGATCATGTACATTTTTCCATTTTCCATTAATACTGAAAACTTTTGAATGTCTGATTAAAATTACAAAGTGTATAAACATGACTCCCTCATCTCAACAAGCTTTACAGCATGGGTGTCCCTTCAATAGCACTGATTGTGTGATGAAGTACATGCCTTGCCACCACAAACTGTGGTAAAATTTGTGAATTTTATAGATTTCATGATAGGTTTACCAGTCTGCTGTTGAATTGTCATTTAACAATCAGGAGTTACCCAAAGGATCGGGAGGGTAAGAGCTACCATTTGAAGTGTTCAAGTTGCTATTTAGAATGGTGTTTCAAAGAGGGATATTTTCAGGGAGACTTGTCACACTGAAGCAATTTGGTTTGAAATGCCCAGTTTGAGAGGAGCAATAGTCTGGGCATGTCAGTGTAAGATGTCATGAAAAGGTACATTTTAGTGTTCTTTAAGTGATAATATATTTGAGTTCTCAGTTGCAACAATATTACCTGTGTCTCTGATAATACATTCTGAAAAAACTAAAAGACAAAAAACCCCAAAAGATCGATTTTAGGAATTAGAACAGATACCACTAGAACTCCAGCCTTTCAATACTGTGTGCCTGCTCTATGTATGCAATTAGGTTCTACATGTAATTCGGCACACCTGTAAACCTGGATCAGTTGATGCGGGTCAGCAGGAAGAATTGGCAGGAAATCGATACTTCCTTTCCACGTTGCAGACTGTTTTCAAAATGGACAAACACTGTCTGTTATCAAGTTGACGGTTTCATTTTCTCTTTGGTCTTGTGATAAGCGGAGCTTGGGGGTGGATAACCTGAGTAGTACATTAGCATGCAATATCTTCAAGCAATTCCGGTACTAGCCGATGATGAATATTCATCATCCAACAATCTTCCCTGTGTTGTGCTTAGGAAGATGGAGTTGCATCATAGCATTTTTAGACAAAGTATTCAGATTATTCTACAGTTCTTATCTTGTTTTCAAGCATGAAAAGGGAAAGAAATCATTTCTAAATAGACATCCTGAATTTTAAGCAGTATACCACCTTTGGCTACTCGCATACAAAACATGTTACTTAGTGTTATAGTGTTGAGATCTTCTGTCCCCGAGCATGAACTTGATCATCAAATATTGTAATAAGGCAAAACAAAGCACTGCTGGCCTTATGGTTATTTATGACTTGGACTTTTCCAGAATATCGAAGAATGACTTTGTGAACTAGAGACTGAGGTCAAGGCAATACCTGTGGATGTATGGATAATGAAATACTATGTTCAACTAGATATTTTAGAGAATTATGGAAGAACTGCGTCATTGTTCTCCTTGGATGTATAATGATCATTGACAATCTGACCGATGGATTATTTTCTAGGTTTCCATTTAGTGTTTTAGAAATTTGTGATAGCTTTTTTTTTTTCATGATG
>NW_027273383.1:0-28860 GCF_040938485.1 Diadema antillarum | reverse complement strand
TTTTATTGTTATGCAATTCTCCTGATGTTGCTGACAGTGCTTGTCGTTTCACACCGTCATTCCATAATCCATGTAAGGAAAACTTACAATGTTGCTAAATGACTGCCTTGTTGAATGTATCACATTCCGTAATGTATTGTAGTCCCATTAAGTTTGCAGACTGACAGCGCACGCACACACGCACAAGCATACACACCCTCAAAATTACTCTTCAACAAGGTGCCCCCCCCCCATGTCTCGACCCACGGTACGCCATTGTACACACACACACACACACACACACACACACACACACACATATATATATATATATATATATATGTATATATATATGTGTGTGTGTGTGTGTGTGTGTGTGTGTGTATATATATATATTGTGTAACATATGTATGGTCTATCATGGAGCCCCCTCCAATATTTGCCCCCCCCCCCCCCCCCCCAATCCAAAACTGTTTCCGGCGCGCTTGACAGTTAGAGGCTTCCTTTCTGCAATGACTGCTCAATGACCACACAAAAATTGATTTACTTCAAGACACGTAGACTTTGCAGTTAAGTTCGAGTCAACAGCCATGTGGAAAGTTATGTTCAATATCCAAGATAACATGTTCACCAAGTACAAAGTTATTAACGTACCTCCTAGAGGTAAACAAACAAAACTGTAAAGACCTAAATATTTCACATATTCTCCAAGTTGTACACTGTCTTGTATAACGTCTCTTACTCAGTGTCCCAAGAAAAAAAATTAACAAAAATTATGTAACGACCATATTGTCAATTTGCTTTGTCTTTCATGAGATAGTATGAGATTGTTATGCAGACTCTGTAACTGTTTAAAAGTTTATTCCATTAATATAAGATTTAACTTTGCCATTAGATTTAAATTTTACTTACACATTACAATTCCGTTATACCGACTATGTGTTTCCTATTTAGTCTTTTTTTCACAGCTATCGCCTTGATTTATTTTGTTTATGAAACTATACTTGTACCATCTGGTGATTTCATGCTCGGTTGATAGTGAGATTATTAATGACAACACGCATAACTTTCTAACACACTGTACTGTTATGTATACGTTAAAATGAACTTAGTGAACATGCATGATGTGTTGAACTGGATATACAGGTTGGGGAACAGTGAACACTGAATATGCTTGTGACGAAATACAACGCATATGGTACTGATTTCATGTTACAAAATCCATGTGATAAGTGTTGTGTTGAGGGCTTTCAGCAACACAGTTGTTCCTGTACATGTTTGCTCTGTGGCTAGGCCACTGCTGGCAGTCACCGTAGATGAGATGAGATTTATACTCTTTCGTACATCGCACGGAGATGAAAACGTTTAGCTAATTCACAAATGAATTAAGTTCTACTTTTTTCTGTATGCTTTATTATTCCTGTATTCAGTCATGAGACTATGACGTAAACGTGATATGCCGAATTATGGAACACCTGTTACATAATCTCAATTGTGCCTCGTCACTATAAGGAAACAGATTTCGTTATAGTAAAGATATTTAGGTGAATAAACAAACTGCAGATATAATTGAAATACTTTAAGGTGATATTTGTCTGTTTTTGTGAGTGATGTAATTACTTTTTATTGTTGAAATCGTTCAACATTATACAGACCACTCCACGGTATAAGGATACATTTAATGCAGTGTAACACTCGGTAATGATATTTAATATCAGAACATTTATACAAACTGCATACTAAATTCACATTAGACAAGTGTTAAGGAGGGTATGTGGTTGTGTCTAATCAAAATCAATAGAGGAGTTACCTTCTACACATGATGCTTCGATGTTCACTCTTACTGGATAGAGGTATGTACGTGCTCTCTCATTTGATGTATATAGTCCCAGTCTCAATTTGTGGCCGAGTGAGAATATGGGCGGAGACCTGGCGAAATTCAAAAGTACAACATCGCGTTTTGTGGCCGATATCTCATCCTTCACGGTTACTTCAACGCTCTGATAAACTAAAGATTGCAGCCGTATGACGATTCTCTCCCCCTCAGGTGCTTCTATATCCCACCTGTCGGAAATTACTTGAAACAATGAGTCTGCCCTGATCTTTACGGTGAAGTCAGTGGTCGAACAGCCGAATGAGTGATCTGCAGTCAGGGGTAAAAGATGCATTGAGAGAAAGTTATGTTCCAGGATTAAAGGTAGACATCTATTAAATCCCCATTAATTTTCATCGACCAAGAGAGAGAGAGAGAGTGTGTGTGTATGTGTGTAATTTGTGGAAAGACTCACAAAAAAATGAGAGGTACAAAAGTATCACGTCTTAGAGGTCATTAATTTAGGCTTGAGTTTGTGGGGTTTGACAAACACGTGTAAAACCCCCATCGGTAGCTTGCCTTGATAAATGTAAGCCGAATCATGGTAAACCAGTGTGATATCCTTTTTACACCGGACATCATTTTTACCTCGTGCATCAGTTTCCCTACTGCAAATGATTGTTAATTTATATACATTATATATACATGTAGTTGGTTGAAAAAAGAAAAACTCATCTGAAATACTTTCTTATAAGCAGCTGCAAGTTCTGGAGTTGAACTAACCACAGATGACTTGGTGATCCCCATTTGAAATGTTTTCATCGCCTCTGCATTTAAGCCTATAAAAAATGTATATGGAACGCATGGCTACTTACTATATACATAAGATGAACTTTGCCAGAAAAAGGACAGTATGACCATCACGAACATCCACGTTTTCAAAAGGAAAGCCATATAACTTCTTTCTACATGCTAGCTGTCGGATAAGCACATAGTCTGAGCAGGAATAATTATTTTGCATCAACTTCACGGCTAAATTTTGTTGCTTATAGAAGATGAAGCATGACCCATCAAATCCAAGCTAATCGTAAAGACTACAGAAAAGATATTATCAAAGGATCTCGACCGCACCCTGTTCTGCACTGGGTTGATGCGCATGAACATCCCATCTTCTGTTGTGAGTCACGTGACATGATGTGATGGCCAATCATTCCTGCACATCATGTCGCGCAAGCTCAGAGAAATGAAAGCGAAACTCCACTCTTCAGTTTAATTCAAAGTGTAATTGGATACTAGTACATACCTTCAAATCGAATAACTATAGCGTTTTTTATGAAGTGGGTAATAAAAGAGTTCTAGTTACTAATAAGATAAATGGCCTTCATAGTACCCCAGTTGTTTGCGTGCACACTATGATAGCCTTATACATAGATATGGTGAGGAAGTACAACCAGGAGTTTGATTTATTCATAGTTGTTCATAGTGATGTCCCTAGTTATGTCCCTAATATATATATAATGTGTGTGAAAGGTGTGTTTTCAGTTGCTAAACCCCTGGGCCGTCGCATCTTAGTAGTGTGTAGGTGAACGGTAGGATGAGACGATAGACGTAGCTTGAATCCTCACAGTTTGATTTTTATTCTCAAGCTTTCGGGCCCTGCCCTAATATCAGGAGATGTGATGTACGATTCACAGTATTTTGGGCTGGTTGAAAGCCGGCAATCAGTTGGCAACCGGTTCCTGGAAACAGATAGTGATGATGGATGGTGGTAGGTGTGCTGAAGTTAGGTGTGTATGTGCTTAGATAGCAGCTCAGTACAATGTATATAATAATATAGGTGAGAGTAAGGATGAGACGATAGACGATAGATTACGTATATCGTCTATTGTCTCATCCTTACTCTCACCTATACACTATTAAGATTCGACTGCCCATGCAGGGTTTAGCAACTGAGCACACACCTTTCACTCTCTCTCACTCTCTCTCTCTCTCTCTCTCTCTCCCTCTCTCTCTCTCTCTCTCTCTCTATATATATATATATATATATATAGAGAGAGAGAGAGAGAGAGAGAGAGAATGTGTGTGTGTGTGTGTGTGTGTATGTGTGTGATTTGGGGGAAAGACACACACAAAAAATGAAAGGCACAAAGGTATCACGTTTTAGAGGCCATTAATTTAGGCGTGAGTTTGTGGGGTTTGACAAACACGACCTCGTGTTTAACCCACATCGGCAGCTTGCCTTGCTAAATATAAGTCGAATCATGGTAAACCAGTGTATGATATCCTTTTTACACCTGACATCATTTTTACCTCGTGCATCAGTTTCCCTACTGCAATTGATTGTGAGTTTATATATATATTAAAAAAAAGAGAGAGAGAGAGAGATATGATATATATATATGAAATGTTTTCATCGCCTCTGCATTAAAAAAAAAAAAATGAAACGCATGGCTTCTTACTGATACTTCAGATGAACTTTGCCAGAAAAAGGACAGTATGACCATCACGAACATCCACAATTTCAAAAAGAAAGCCATAACTTCTTTCTACATGCTAACTGTTGGATAAGCGCATAATCTGAGCAGAAATAGTTAATATTTCGCATCAATATCGCGGCTAAATTTTGTTGACTAGGTGAAGCATGTCCCAGCAAATTCAAGCTAATCGTAAAGACTACAGAAAAGATATTGTCAAAGGATCTCGACCGCACCCTGTTCTGCACTTGGTTGATGCGCATGAACATCCCATCTTCTGTTGTGAGTCACGTGACATGATGTGATGGCCAATCATGATACCTGCACTTCATGTCGCGCAAGCTGATAGAAATGAAAGCGAAACTTAACTCTTCGGTTTAATTCAAAGAGTATATTGATTGCATATACGTTCAAATCGAATAGCTATAGCGGTTTTTATGAAGTGGGAAAATAAAAGGGTTCTAGAACTAATAAGTTAAATGGCCTTCACAGTAACCCTATTGTTTGCGCGTACACTATAATAGCCTTACATAGATGGTGAGAAAGTACCACCAGGAGTTTGATTTATTCATAGTTATGTCCCTATATTATGATAAAAACCTAAAATGGCAAAAAACGCTTTATCCTGGCGAGGAAAGCGCATGATATAGAAACAAGACACCAAACAGGTAAGTCATCGCATTCTTCATCAGCGACCAGAATGCGATGTGATGTTAGATTAAAATCCGTTTCTGAAGCAGACATACACACAAAGGTATACGTCTGCTCCTGGTCGCATATATATATATATATATACACATATACATATGTATATATATATATATATATATATATATATATATATATATACATACATATATACAATGTATATATACACTCAGCAAAAAAAGAAAGTAAACACTTTTTCGCGTTCATATTTTTCATAGAAGATTTTGATGAAAATCAATGTATTATGTATTATGTATTTAATTGCCTATCAATCTAATAGGTTAATATAAAAGGAAATTTGATGCATTAGTGAACACATTCGTTTTTGTCCTCCAAAGCACAAAAGTAAAAATTGCAAAAATTGACCTGTTGCCTCTCATTTGCAAATATACCCTTCACGATAACAATGACAACAAAAGACCAGTTTAACATAATGAGAGACATGAATGAAATAGCAAAAATAAGTTTGTGTTCTCTTTATTTCTTTATAACCTCCAACAAAAACAAAGTGGGAAAGTAAAGGGTTAAAATGAGAATTTTCTGTCAACTCAAACTTAAAATGTTATAGGGAGTAATATGCATAAACATGGTTATTAAAATGAACAGACTTTTTTTTAAATTTCATTCATTTATTTTTTTTAAAGAATTCTTAAGACAAATTCAAGAACTAAACATTATTGACAATTTTCTAATTTGAAAAAAGGAACAACTAACATTTCTGCCATTTTTGTTAATCATCGCTTCTTCTCTTATTTCATTTGAATTAGTTTTGACAGAAGATTCTTCATTTTCCTCCATTATTTTTAGCCTTCATTGATCTTTGGGGCTTTAAAGATATCATAGAGATCATAGGTTTATTTTTGCAAGTTAATTCATGTTGCTTTTTGTGCGAAATTTGTTGTTTGTTCTCATTGTTATATGGAAAAGCACCTACGCATGAACGACAACTTGCTCAGTTTTGCAATTTTTACTTTTGTGTCCCGGAAGAAAAAAAAAAACAAAGGTGTTCACTCATGCGCAAAGTTTTCCTTTTTGTTGACCTACTGGTTGATAGCTAATTAAATTATCTTTAATATGGTGTGTAATACATTAACTTTTAGCCAAATATTATATGAGAAATATAATCTCGAAAAAGTGTTTACTTTCTTTTTTTTTTTGCTGAGTGTATTGTTTATACACAGGCTGATTGTTAGTGTTCTTTCTAAATATAAACCTAATCATTTTTCACCAGTATTGGTGCATTGTCATAGTATATGTATCGCTAGTTTATCTGGTAAATTAATGTAAACTCAGTGTGTATGTGTGTTGGTGAGATTGTGTTTAATCTAGGCTCGGCCACAGTATTTTTTCTAGTAGCTTCATTTTTTTTCTTGTACATATAATTTTGTTATCTGTGTATCATAATCGCCATCACAGTAATAGTGACATTGAACGAATAGTACAGTATTGGTGGAGACGAGAATTGGGCTTTTAACTTTTTGCAAGATACCAAGAAAACACTTAGGAATTAGTACAGTGGAATTCAAAGTTTATTTGATGAAAATCGGGTTTGGAATTACAGAAACATCCAAAAAGAAAGTAAAACAAAGCGATCCTAATAAAGTATGGGTCCCACACTAGTTTATTAGAATCCCTCTGTTTTGGGTATCTCAGCCATTTCATAACCAACTTTCATCAAACAAACGTTGAATTCCTCTTAGAATTACATGCTCTTTCATATTTCATAAGGGATTTCTCATTATCTCTCCCAAAAATGTTAAAAACCTGCTGAGATTAGGTTTCAACCAGAACTATACAAGCCCTTTGATTCCGTTATGCATATATCATTTGGGATTTTTTGTATTCTTGTTCCGAGCGTAAGTTATCGTATCCAAGAATATTATTATCGTAAGATTGTATTATGTGCTATTCTTGACCGAAAGATCGGTCTGTATCTGTCCGTCGGGGAATGTTCCGCGGAGACTGCGTCTGGCTTCATGGATCCCCTCCGTATACGGAGGACAGCGTTAATGGCAAAGTATAAAAGAGTCCTTCGGACAGACGGATCTTTCTGTCTAGTGCTATTCATGCTAGATGAACAGCGCCATGAGCATCATTTTAGATGGACTTCAGCGCTGATATCATTGATACATTGTATTATTAGGTGATACGCTATCAGCGTATCACCTATTGTGATTGTCAAAATCTCTCTTTATTTTTTAGGTGATACGCTTTTAGCGTATCACCTATTGTGTTTGTCAAAATCTTCCTTTCTTTCTTTTTATTCTTCTTTCTTTCTGGCACATTTTGTGTCGTGAATATCTCAACATTGACATGACGGAATAACATGACATTTTCAGTCAACATGTCTCATGACAATATCTAGCCACAATAAGGTTTTCATGACAGTAACATATCTATGACGTCATCTAGGCGCCATTTTGTGATTTTCGGACCATGTTACATGATCGATCATAACTTCATAACTAAAGGACATTTCTGTATCATTTTCGTTGGACGTAAAGTTCAGGTCACGTCCTATCTTACATTTTAATGCTAATTACCTAGGACATCATTACGCGCGCATTAGTGCGCGTCAAAGTTTTTAAATGCTTAAAACGACTTCCCAATGGGAAATCTCGAAGTTTCGGACACTTTTAAGCGTTCCGCGCGTTCGCGTCCGTCCGCGCATTTCCGCGCGCAGTGCGCGTAAGCAACATGAAAATGCACATTTTTTGACAGATTTGTATTCCTGATACATTAAGTATTAATATCCATTGATTTCCGATCAATTTCGACCTATAACAAAGGAATGCGCTGGCGTCAAAGTTGAAATTTCGTGTGCGCGTCTATGTGGAAATATAGCGAAAAACATGTCTTTGTTTATTTTGCCATAGCTCTTTAAAACGTCAGGTGACCCTATGTTTTTATTGCATATTACAAAAGCATATGAATTGAAAATAACGTTTCAAGTATCAATATTTCCCTAAATACATTATGACGTCATCATATCATCATCTGAAATCAAAAAAAGTGGAATTAATTTTTGGAGGTACTGTTTCTGACATTCATTTGCTCGTATCTCTGTTGTTTAAGCTCAATATTATCCCAAATTCAGATATGTTGTACTTTGAACATTTGCCTTTTAAGTCCAAGTCATGGTTTTGAAATTTGATGACGTCATAATACCTTAAATTGTGATTAAAGGTAAAGATGCAAAATCGGACAAGTTTACGTGTTATGTCTATGGGAGGTGATTTTTTTTAAAACCATGCATTGACTTGACAACGTTTAAGCACCTTTATCTCAGCTGATTTTGCTTTATTTCCTCTGAAACTTAAGTATGTTGTAGCTGAGACAATAAGCTTCAGTAATCATGCATTTTATTTTTTGAAATCTCATCATCGGTTGACAATTTTGCAGTTTAAAACTGAAAATGAGAATGGAATGTGGACATAACGATTCCCGATTCATCTTTCACATACATAAGTTTACGTTCCTCATATTTTCTCGCCGAGACGTATGGCCGAGTGGTTAAAGGCGACGTCTCAGAGACGTGAGGTTGCGGGTTCGAACCCCACAAGATCACGAAACAAAAAACTTAGCTATTTTACTTTTTTTCTTCAATTTTGTATTACCTATTCGTCCATGTAGAAATCACGTTCGTATATAAACGCACCTATACACACACACATAAACACAGACACACACCATATCCCTCTTTTTTGTGTTGGAGACCACATTGCTTCGACTGTTGCAAAATTTTGCAGGCTGACTTTGTCAAACCGATCATAGTATGTAATGACGACGACGGAGGTGTTGTACTTTGAACAATTGTCTTTCAAGACCATGTCATTGTTTTGTACTTTGATGACGTCATCACACTGAAAATTGTGATTAAAGGCAAGGTATCAAAACCAGCCGATTATAGGCTTCATGTCTACGGCGCGTATTTTTCCCAATTTGCCAGAAATGGCATAGCGACCTCAGTCGTTACCAGGCCGCATTTCCGTCTAGCAATGCAATACATGTTCACGCGGCCACGATTGTTGAGTGGGCATTGACTTTTTCCCCCTGTAATATCTATACATTTCTTTTTTGCCTTACCATTTCCGGGGATGTCCCGTGGCCGAGTGGTTAGAGAAACGGTTTTGCATGCACACTCAATATAACTTCAAGGTGCCTATATCACATTCTTTCTTTGTCGATCACAGATGACCGACACCTGATGACCCCAAGCGTATCACCTAACTCGTCAGCGTGACGAGTTTCATATCTCGTTTTTATTCTTCTTTCTTTCTGGACAATTTTGTGTCATCAATATCTCAAGAATGACATTACGGAATAACATGACATTTTCAGGGAACATGTCTCATGACAATATCTAGCCACAATAAGGTTTTCATGACAGTAACATATCTATGACGTCGTCTAGGCGCCATTTTGTGATTTTTGGACCATGTTACATGATCGATCATAACTTCATAACTAAAGGTCATTTCTGTATCATATTTTGTGGACATAAAGTTCAGGTCACGTTCTATCTTACTTCTTTTGATGCTAATTACCTAGGACATCATTAAGTGCGCGTAAGCGCGCGTCAAAATTTTAAAAGGCTCAAAACAACTTTCCAATGGGAAATCTCGAAGTTTCAGACAATTTTATGCGTTTCAAACAATTTTGCGCGTGCGCGTCCGTCCGCGCATTTTCGCGCGCACAGCGCGTCAGCAACATGAAAATACACTTTTTTTGACAGATTTGGATTCCTGATACTTTGAGCAACAATATCCATTGATTTCTAATCGATTCCTACAAATAACAAAGCAATGCACTTGCGTCAAAGTTCAAATTTCGCGTGCGCGTCTATGTGCAAATATAGTGAAAAAACATGTCTTTGTTTATTTCGCCATAGCTCTTTAAAACGTCAGGTGACCCTATGTTTTTATTGCATATTACAAAAGCATATAAATTGGACATGACGTTTCAAGTATCATTATTTCCATAATTACATTATGACGTCATCATATCGTCATCTGAAATCAAAAAAGTGGAATTAATTTTTTTGAGGTACTGTTTCTGACATTCATTTGCTCGTATCTCTGTTGTTTAAGCTCAATATTATCCCAAATTCAGATATGTTGTACTTTGAACATTTGCCTTTCAAGTCCATGTCATGGTTTTGAAATTTGATGACGTCATCATGCTTTAAATTGTGTTTAAAGGTAAAGACGCAAAATCGGACAAGTTTACGTGTTATGTCTATGGGAGGTGATTTTTTTAGAAACCATGCATTGACTTGACAACGTTTAAGCACCTTTATCTCAGCTGATTTTGCTTCATTTCCTCTGAAACTTATTTATGTTGTAGCTGTGACAATAAGCTGCAGTAATCATGCATTTTATTCTTTGAAATCTCCTCATGAGGTTGACAATTTTGCAATTTAAAACTGAAAATGAGAATGGAATGCGGACCAAACGATTCCTGATTCATCTTTCACGTACATAAGCTTACGTTCCTCTAATTTTCTCGTCGAGACGTATGGTCGAGTGGTTAGAGGCGTCGTCTTAGAAACGTGAGGTTGCACACCTACGGGTTCGATCCTCACAAGAGCACGAAAGAAAATAATATATTTTTTTTACTTTTTTTCTTCAATAGAGTACTACACCTTCGTCCATGTAGAAATCACGTTTGCATGTAAACACACCTATACGCACACACTCACACAGTATACCTTTGTTTTGCGTTGGAGACTGCATTACTTTGACTGCTGCAAAATTATAGTTTTGCAGGTTGGGCTTTTCAAACTGATATAGTATACTGTCACAACATGAAATTTGTTCATATTAATTCAGTAACACAATGTAGTCGTGGTTACTTTGTGCTGATTTATACATGTAACAAGCTATACATTGTAAAAAAGGTATTCAGTCTTCTGTATTGATGATTATTTGTCAATTAGTGGTTTTTGTGGAGTTTCAGATAGTGATAAAAAGTATGGATGATAAGTGCAGCGATAATTCCTATAGTTAGTTCAAAGCTGTGTTACAGATGTTTGATACATACATTTAGCATTGTGTGTGTGTATATACGTGTGTATACAGGTTGGCCATATGACACATGCTAGACAATTACTCTTAATTGATTAGCAAACGTGATCAGCTATGGAACTGAATATGGTACTAATGTATGATGTTAATGATTCTGATTAAACTGTGACGAGTTTAAAGGGATAGCGTAACTGTGTGTAAAAATAAGGCAATTATAAGGATATTTTAGGGCAATTTGATAACCATGCCTATAATAATTTCATACAGGTACTAATGCCTGCCTCATATTCAAATGATAGATCGTCATGTCAATAGCAAACTGACAACGTACGATGAATGTGTTATATATTGAACAACTGTCTTTCAAGTCCATAACGTTCCCCATATTTTCCCGTCGAGACGTGTCGCCGAGTGGTTAAAGGCGACGTCTCAGAGACGTGAGGTTGCGGGTTCGAACCCCACAAGATCACGAAACAAAATAATTAGCTACTTTACTGTTTTTTTTTCTTCAATTTTGTATTACATATTCGTCCATGTAGAAATCACGTTCGTATATAAACGCACCTATACACACACACAGACACACACACACGCCATATCCCTCTTTTTTGTGTGTTGGAGACCACATTGCTTCGACTGCAGCAACATTTTGCAGGTTGACTTTGTCAAACCGATCATAGTATGTAATGACGACGACTGAGGTGTTGTACTTTGAACAATTTTCTTTCAAGACCATGTCATTGTTTTGTAATTTGATGACGTCATTACACTGAAAATTGTGATTAAAGGCAAGGTATCAAAACCAGCCGATTATAGGTTTTATGTCTGCGGGACGTATTTTTCCCAAGTTGCCAGAAATGGCATAGCGACCTCAGTCGTTACAAGGCCGCTTTTCCGTCTAGCAATGCAATAGATGTTCACACGGCCACGTTAGTTGAGTGGGCATTGACTTTCCCCCCGTTATATCTATACATTGTTGTTGTTTTTTTGTCTTACCATTTCCGTGGATGACCCGTGGTCGAGTGGTTACAGATACGGTTTCGCATGCACGCTCAATATAACTTCAAGGTGCCTATATCACATTCTTTTCTTTGTCGATCACAGATGACTGTCATCTCATGACCACAAGCGTATCACCTAACTCGTCCTCAATGTGACGAGTTTTCATGTCTCGTATTTTGAATTCACTGTGATGCGCTATTGATGCGCCAATGTGCTCACCTTTTTTTTAGATGTACAACGATACGCTGTTAATATTTTTAATGGGCTTGTACGTTTTTAGTAATTGAACTATTTGAAAATCAGCGCTTGCTGCCTCAAGGGCTCAAAACCCACAAGTGGAAAAATAATCAAAATATTACTACAATATTATTTGCACAGATCAGGAATCCGATGCTGTGTCGCACAGAACTTATATTCACTGTAGAAGATTTTTTTTTTTAAATATATATATAACAGATTGATGATGAGAGCAATTACATCAGTTTTATGTGTAGGTTTTTTTTTTGACTCGTGATGATACATTTCATTTCATTTCATTTATCATTTCATTTATTAAGTTTCCATACACATTTCATACAGTGTTGTGTTTACAACATCCATCCATGACAATGTACAGTTATAAGTTCAGTATATCATACAAATAGTATCTATTTACATGGCACAAAATCAGTTGAAAGCAATCATGACATAATGGCTTTCTGCGAATGGATTCGCCTTGACACGTCGTTTATATGAACTTTTTTTTTTTGAAGTGCTTTCAATACCTGCACTATACTTTATCCATAGGATTTGTTAACTCAAAAATTGGTTAATTTAAGGCGGATAGTAGGCCTATTATAATTTGGTGGAGATGAAGATTGGGCTCTTTAACTTTTTGCGAGATACCGAGAAACCACTTATGTCATTGATTCTTGGATGAAAATCTATTTTGGAATGGCCGAGACAAAGAATAAAGTAAAACATAGCGTTATGATTAGTTTCAACTGATTTTATAACTGGTATTAAAGTACGGTTCAAAGGTGGGAAATATTTTTTGTAATACATTTTTGTCAGTGAGCGCCAACCACAAAAGCACCAACCTCTGGAGAAGGCTCTGAACCTCCGCACCACCTCAACCCGCTGTGCTGCGCACTTGCTCCGCACCTTCTACCGCCATCTACGGCGTCGGCGATTACTAACATTAGATGTCACGTGACCGAAGCGGCTTTTTCAAAGCACAACAACAATCGACACAACATCATTCTCGCTCGTCGATTGCACACAACCTCACCTCAGCGTGCGTGAGTACGGGCACGGCGGCGGAGTGCAGTGCATATTATGCATGCAGTCATCAGATGCAGTAAACACACACAGCGCTTGTAACGCTCTCTCGATCACTCGAGCTCTCCGCTGATCCGGGTGGAGCTGCTCCGCTTTTTAATTCTTGAATTCTTTAGACCATCTTGAACTCCAACGTTAGACGGCGTGACCCACAGCCACACAATCATCGGCTATCATTCATCATTTTATAGTGTAAGCAGGTAAGTACACGTAGATTCATCAGTAAGAAATTGCGAAATCAGGACGCTTAAAACCCTTTAAAAACCCACTTTTACCATGTTTACTGAAGTGAAACTGCGACCAGCCCGAACTAGAATAAATAAATAGGCTAGAAAAATGAAGTCTATAACAATTTAGTAACATGAATAAACAATTAAAGCCTAACATATAACAGTAAACGTCTTAACGTCTTAAAAGGGTCAAACCGATCGAAAGATCGGTCTGTATCTGTCCGTCGGGAAATGTTCCGCGGAGACTGCGTCTGGCTTCACGGATCCCCTCCGGAGGACAGCGTTAATGGCAAAATGTAAAAAGAGTCCTCCGCCGGACAGACGCGAGACGGGTCTTTCTGTCTAACCATCGCCCCATCGGTATGACCTAGCCTGACACAGCGGCGGCTGCGTGTAGTTACGCCTACGGTTAGCTGCGACCAGCCCCAACGTGCATAGCGGCGCGGTCTCCGGGGCTAGCCTACGGTATGACCTAACCGCAGCAGCGACCCCATACGGACAAATATGTACCGTAATGTTACTACAGCGCCCCGCAACGGGCTTAGGTATGACCTAACTGTGACCAGCCCCAACGACAACGTGCAGCAGTTTTTACTGACCCAGCAAATGTGATTATCATAAATGAGAATAAGGTTTTTCGCGGAATTAGACAGACTTGTCGGTCAAGGTGCCTACTATTATTTCTGGCAGGGGCACTTTCATTCATCAATAAAACTACAGTTAGTGAACGTCATGTGTGCTTAGTCTCACTTTAGAACACAAGCAGGAGTTATGGGAAGCGACACCTGATTGGACCGTTTCATCAATGAATACAAATGGCCCTTGCCGCAAATAGGCACCCTGTACAAAGCCTGCTGCAAACGGGATACAGATTTTTACTTTAAAGTTAGAGCCCCTAGGGGGTTTAGGCTAGACAGAAAAATCCGTCTGTCTGTCCGGAGAAGTCTCAAAATTATTTTTTGACGTTATCGCGCTCCTCCGTATAGACCTAGAGTTCTAGGAGGGGATCTGTGATAGTGTGAAGCCAGACGCAGTCTCTGCGGAACATATCCCCAACGACCAGATACAGACTGATCTTCACCGATGCATCTTTCGGCCAAGTCTAGGCCTATGTTGTACCTACTACTCAACCCAGTTTGCGGCAGGGTGCCTATTTCTGGCAGTGGCACTTTCATTCATCAATGAAACAGCTAACATGTCAAAGATGTTAGAACACAAGCAGGAGTTACTCGCAAGTGTTCTGGGAAGTTCTTCACCTGGGCCCCATTTCATGATAATACTAATAGTTGATACGATAGCAAGTCTTGCTGGGATGGCAATTGTTATTAGTAACGATAAGAATCCAGCTTCCTGATTGGCTGTTGCTATTGGAAGTTGTCATTCCAGCTAGAGTTGCTATCCTAACATCTTTCGTGAATTGGGGCCCTAATTAGGCCTTTTTATCCAAGAATGAAATGGCCCCTGCCCCAAATAGGCACCCTGTGCAAAACCAGCCGCAAACAGGGTATTTTACTCTAGTTTCTAATTGATGTTAACAGTAACACATCGATTAGTCGATGTTGCTATTCTATTTACTGACACTAGATTTGCATGTTTTATCAATGGAGTACATGCAGTCGGTTATCATGATGAGCTTGCACCAGTGCACAGTTGATGTCACTTGCGTTTGTCATCGTGAATTCCGTGCGTGCAATATGAGTCAACAATCTGAGCCTGTGATATGAATCTGTGGTATTTTCTGCCACAATGAAATGAAGTTAAGCTGCAGAAGAGGGAAACTGTCATAGCAGTGATAGTGAAAAGGCAAAATTATTGAACGATTTTTTCACAAGTGTATTTGTGAAAGAAGATTTGACTAATATGCCTGACATTGACTGGCAGCATGCTGGACCTATTTTAGATAGTTTGATTATCACAGAAGAAAGGGTGGAGAAGAAACTGTTAAACTTGAACGCAAGTAAATCTCCAGGCCCAGATGAAATGCATCCAAGATTGTTAAAGGAGACGGCACGGTCTATTTCTGTTCCATTACAAATTATCTTCCACAAGTCGCTGGACGAAGGCTTTCTTCCCAGAGACTGGAAACTAGGCAACATAACTCCTATACATAAAAAGGGAAGGAAAAAGTGTGTTGAGAATTATCGGCCAATAAGTTTAACTTCTGTTGTTGGAAAGGTGATGGAGAGTCTAGTCCGAGATGCGGTCATGCAGCATCTTTTGAAGTATAACTTGCTTTCAGACTGTCAACATGGATTCACTCCAAAACGGTCCTGTATGACTCAGCTCCTTTGTGCAATGGAGGAAATAACTCAGAAACTTGATACTGGGTTTCCTATTGATATAGTATATTTAGACTTTTGTAAAGCCTTCGACTCTGTTCCTCATGAGAGGCTTTTGAAAAAATTGATATCTTATGGCATTGATGGAAAACTGTATTCATGGATCAAAGCATTCACAACTGGAAGGGAACAAAGAGTTGTGATAAATGGTGAAAGTTCAGACTGGAGTCAAGTTAGCAGTGGAATTCCGCAAGGAAGTGTACTCGGACCGGTCCTTTTTGTTATTTTTATAAATGATTTGCCAAATATAATGAATAACTCTGTATTTAAGTGTGCTGACGACACCAAAATCATTGGTAATGTCAGTACAGCCTCAAAACAGGAATCGCTTCAAACTGACCTAACTCATGCTGATGAATGAAGTAAAAGATGGCAACTTGATTTCAACGTTAGTAAATGTAAGATTCTTCATATTGGAAAAAATAACCCAAGGGAAAACTACAGAATGAATAGTGTAGAGGTGGAAGCAACCAAGCAGGAAAAGGACCTTGGCGTTATAACAGATGAAGAATTAAATTTCCATCAACATGTCTCAGCAGCTGTCCAAAAGGCAAATCAAACACTTGGGATTATACACAGGACATTCTCACAAATGACGACGGAAATACTTCCTATTTTGTTCGTATCTTTGGTTCGACCTCATTTGGAGTATGGCAACATTTTATGGCACTTGAGATATAAAATGGACTCTGACAAAGTTGAAAGAGTGCAGAGAAGAGCCACTCGTATGATTCCTGAACTCAAATGTTTGTCATATGAACAACGCCTGGAAAAACTCAACCTACACTCATTATACTACAGGAGACGAAGAGGCGACATGATTACTGTTTATAAATTGCTCAATGGAAAGTTGGGGATTTCTGGTGACATGTTTTTCGAACCAGCCATCCACTCATCAACAAGAGGTCATAGATACAAGCTCTTCACCAAACGTTCAAGATTAGAACTGAGAAGTACATTTTTCAGCCAGAGAGTAGTTGCCGACTGGAACAGATTGCCTGCTAATGTTGTTGAAGCTTCCTCGATTAATAATTTCAAAGATTTATTAGACAGACATTGGAGGGGGGAAAAATTTAAAACCTCTGCTCCTCAACGCACATAAAGCAACAAAGTTGAAGATGATCATATTATGCTGAGACCGGAATACTACAGGACCAGTCCTCTACTTCCGTATCAGATGTGATGTGAGATGTGATGTGATGAACATTTTTTAAGATAAGAGGTATTTAATGAAAAGTGGTCGATGAGTAGTACCGTAGGTCCAACTTCAATATACTATGAGCGAAAAGTCTCTTACGGGTGGACCCCAGACATGCCATAAAGCCATTACCCGTTTGACTTGACCGACAAGTATGTCTAAGGCGAAAAACTTCTCATGTATAATAATGTCATTTGCTGGGTCAGCTTCAGAAGCGAACAACTGACCCAGCAAATGTCATTATTATAAATCATTTATTATAAATGAGAAGTTTTTCGCCTTAGACATACTTGTGGGTCAACCGTTTGACCTGCTGTAGATCTACACTGACACCGACAGGGCTTAGAAAGCTGAGTCTCTGACTAAATAAAATCCGGATTGTAAGATTGCTGATCACAGCACTTACATTGAACAGTAGAGCCTTTATATCGTCCGGAGCTGGTGTGTTGCCGTGCGACGTGCAATTCTATCATATCCATTGTATACATTGTACATATGAGATCAGAATTATTCAAGACCAGTATGTTAATTACCAATGTCAGGTGGGATGGGAGTAGCTGTGTGATGCCCATGTCCCCTTGATTTTATTCTTTATTCATTACTGTTATTCTCTTTCCTTTTTTTTTTTTTCCGTATTGTGCTTATACTACAGGAGGATGATTCAACTTCCAAGCATCATTTCAGTACCAAATTAACGAAAGATGTTTAGCAGAACACCGGTGCTGCCCCTTCCCAACCCAAGCCTGGACAAGGAAAATGTGACAGTTTTTACTCCACGGGTGAGCTAGATTCTTGTCTATAATACCACGTTTTATTTTGAGATAGTCAAGTGCTAACATGTCATTCAATTTGTTTTTATTATTTTTTAAATTCTTATTGAAAGCATTGTGATGATAAAACCATGTTACAAAGTGGCCCTCGGATAAAATCTGTCACTAAGTCTAAGACAATCACATGAGGCTGCTAACTTTTCTTCACCCTGCACTTGCAGACACAGTTTAACAGTTGAGTCCCATACTGGAAAATAAAGATCTACTGTACATATTGGACATGCATGATTTGATATTGCGAGTGTGCTGGAATCAGCATTGTGAATTAGAATGAATGAAGATATGCTGTACATTGTAAAAAGCAGAGACTCAACTCTCCCGTTTTTGATGGGAGATCTCCCGCCGAAACCCCATTTTTGCAAAATCTCCCGTTCTCCCGCTTGAGATTTGATTTCTCCCGCCCTGGCTCTGTGTCTCCCGGTGGAAAGGATTTAGATAGCCTTAGATAGCACCAGAGAACATCTAAAACCCTAGGAACTTTGCGCTTTGCACACATCAACTTGGAGTCTCCCGTTTGCTAGGGGTTTCGGGCGGGAGAATCTCCAGATCAGAAGGTGATTGGGGTTGGATTGGAGTCTCTGAAAAAGTCCTAAAAGGAGGAGACAAGTACATGTATCTCACAATGAGTTTCTTAATCAACATTTCAAGCTAAACAGCAGTGCATGCATTTAGCTGAATGAGAGGCATTGTATTTTGAATTTTCCCAAGTAATGTGATACTGTAAACAAATTGTCAGATGAGAAATAGTATGTAAAGTGCTGATCAAAAGTGAAAAGTTGACTTGTAAATAGATACATCACATAATATTATACATGGTCTGAGAGAAGACAGTTTAATATAGTTTAGATATCTATTCTCCCCAGAGTTCAGCCAAGAGAGGAACCTCCTTGAAGGCATTGGACACCCAAGTCCTGACCCCGTCGAGGCCACCCTTAGCCCAAGTCAATGGGGATGGGTCGGGGCTGAGGAGCCAGCAGCTGAGGCGTCTGAGCCTGAAGCCGTCCCTCCCCCGCATTGAGGCCCTCAGGAAGGAGGATGGGGTCTATGGGAGGACAGATAGTGGCTGCACCCCAAGAGGCAGCAAGTCTGCCAGGAAAGCGAGGAGGTCAAAGTAAGTTCTTGTACCGTACAACAACAGCTACTCCTCTTATTTTGCAACTGATTGACAAATTGACCTTCATTGTTGTTAATATAAGCACTGATTATTCATTTTCTTAGTAGTGCTCAGCTGTGATTAAAAAAATCATGGGTATAGGGTTGGATTTGAGCCAACAATTTCCTGATTAGTAGGTCTTACATAGCTGTCGTATCTCCCGAGACTATTCAGCTTCTGCTTGATAGCCAGTACTGGTTCCAATCCTATATAGCAGCGGCAAATTTATTAATTTCAACAGCAACTGTGCCTTTAACTGCCGGATTACTTTGGGTTTTTTTTTTTCTTCTCTATCAGAATATGTTACATGTGATGTTCTGGATCGAGTACACTGTATCTCCATGTTTGGTGATTTTTGTTTGATTTCTTGTTTTTCTCACTCCCCCAGTTTTGTAATCATTGAGTCATGTCTAACATGATTGGTTTGCCGTGGAAATATTTCTGGATGATACTTTGATTTATTACATCCATCTCTATGTATGATGATCCTGTATCTATCTATGCAAAGCTCCATGCAATGAAATGCTCATCCAATAGTACATTACTGATAGGAATAAATCTACCCAAGCTGGAAATCTGTCATATAAGCTAAAACTGACAAGAGTTGCATCAATTAACAGTACATGTTACTCATAATCAGGAAAGTACTGACTTTTCTCTCTGTGTTTGCTTGCGTGAATAATTGAATGCAGATCAAGAAGCTGTTTGACAACACCTACAGTGAAGAGTGTCGAGCCCAGAAGAAAGCCTGCAGACTCTGTCGTCGACTCCATCACATCTCACCTCTTTGACAAACTCATTTGGGATGAATTGGGCACTCATAACAAGAGCTCTGTGGCCAAGGTTAGTTGCCATGTCTGAAAAAAAACTTTTTTCCTTGTTTTCTTAGGACCGTTTGCCTTGCGTGTGTCAAGACGTTGTATCTCAAATTTTGGTAAAAATCACTTTTGGAATCGATCGCCAGATAATCAGTAATATTAATAAGTTGTCCTGTCTGCATCCGAGCTCTGTCCTACCCAATAAATCAAGCCACCATATTATAGTGGTCTGGCTGCCATATTTCTTTCTCTCATGAACATTTGACATTTTTAAGATACAAGGTTTTGTCGCCCCAACAGCAATTTGCTTCTTTTCGTCGTAGCAGGATTAGAAGTGGCACCAAAGCCAGAAATGAGAAAAAATGGAATAGATAATATTATGTCTTGGAGATATATCTGAATTCATTTTATATAGAGAGAACATTTATTTTTCCTTTAATGAGCATTTGTTTTATTATGTCTTTGAGTCTAAGTTTAACGTAATTAGCCTTTTGTATACTGTCACACGGGAGAGGATGGATTATTGCGTTTGATGGTTGAGAATCAAATGTGTCCATCAAGAAAAGAACCTTTTGATAGATGGTGTGAACAAGATTTTACTCTGGAGGATTTAATGCTGTGTGAATTTGCAGGGCAATATTTGTGTCAGTTCTTCATTGGTCTTCAAGTAGTAGCTTTCACTTTCATTTGAGTAAAACTTTGTGAAGCACTGACATTGATGGCCATTATTTTCCTGTGTTTAAAGTTTTGTAGGAAAGACATATAAATAGTTGAGCAATATGTCATTTTGACTTAAATTCAATGAAATTCTCCATTTGTCTTCCTTTCCTGCAGCTAATTCCAAGCAGAAGGATTGTGACGCAAACGCCAAAGACCCCACCCTCAATCTCCCCGTCGTCATCCAACGGGCTGGCCACAGGGGAGAAAGCAAGGGAGGAGTACTTGTCCCGACATGTTTCCAGCTATGTACAGGGCATCGTCAGCTCTGCCGCAGAGAATCTGGAGAGAGAGGTTGGTGGCAGCTGGCTGTTTGATGTACCATGTTTGTGAAGAAACTATGACATTGATAGGACTCACTCCGTGAAAAAAAGAAGAAGAAAAGAATTAAAGTACAGGCAATTAATGTGTGGTGTGCAGCAGATTAACAGGAATCTTTATATGGCATGTTACTTTTACACACTGATGGAGGTAAGTTTGGAATTCAATGAGATGGTGGAGTAGTTATTAATAAAAATTGCGTACACCAGTTTGTTTCTCTATCCAGTTTAGCACTACTAGGATCAGAATTACATCATTGTACAATATTATGCCATAATTTATGATCAGTTACTGTGGTAGGTAATATTTGATGACAAATATTTAGATAATTAGTGTAATATACGGTACTGGAAGATAAAAATTAGTTGTTTTGTGGTACAAATGTGTACTTTTGCTGCTTTCATACCTAAAGTTGTCTACCTCCTCACATCTTTCTGAATCTCAACAGGCAAGGGTTGAAACCCTTTGGACACAGCTCCAGCATTCATCCAACAGGCCAAACCGGCCTTCTACTCTTCAGAGAGAACCGACAGATGAAGACATCGGTGTGTTTGTGGATGCCATCCTCTCTGTGCAGCTCCAGATTGTCAGGAAAGAGTTTGAAGAGAAGCTGAACATCTGTTTGGAGACACCGGTGGAAGATATCTCTGTGCAGTCGTCTGCGCTGGAATACCTGGATGAAAGTGGGGCGGGGAGTGCAACATCCATTGGCTCGCTGATGTCAAGCTTTGGGGATGCCCCAGACGAGAGTCTTGGAGCATCTCCACTCTTAAGAAGTGTGGGTCACACGTCAGCATCCCATAGATCTTCCTTGCTTCTCGTGACAAATATGACACCTTGCAGCCTCCTTGATTCCATTAGTTCCCCAGACACGGAGACCACGCCTTTTGGGGAGTCTCCTGGTTACATGCTCCTCCCACCCAGGAGGGAGGCGACCAATCAGGACTCCCCTCTGAAGTTGGTAACCATTCGCAATGAGTCGACCAGTAGTGAGAACAGCTATGAAGATGAGTTTCTAAGGTTTGTTCATCAGCAGTTCAATGGCTTTGATAGGGACCTAGACACTCCTTCTATGCAAGATGCAGCTGTAGGCACACCATTGAAATTGACTGACAGCTCAAGTAGTACCAGCCCTGCTGCGTTGAGTCATGCGCAAACTGGCATGTCTCCAGGCAAGGTTGCCAACATGGAAACATGCATGACTCCAATTAGGCACAGCGATTCGATGACAGAGACCAGCCCCATCCCCACCATGGACTGCGGTACAAACATGGAGACAATTGCCACGCGAGATGCCATGATCGGCACCCCTATCAAGACAGGCAGCATCGCTACTGGTGTGACCCCCATCCGGTCCAGCAGTGTGGAGACCAACACCTCACCAGTGAACACTGTGGAATCCTCCACAGAGATGGTCATTGAACTGACAGACAGCGGCACAGATGCCTACCGCCCAGAGCAATCGGATGCCATGGTAGGAACCCCAGTGAAAGTATCCTCGGCTGGAGTCGCAACTTCCCCCGTTCCTGTCCATCATGCCGCGTCGTACATGACCCCCGTTAGAGTGCAAGATGCGCAGATTGGAACACCTCCACCCAAGACATGCGATGCGGGGACAACAATGCCTGTGTTGGACTTCACTGACGCCGGAGTTGGCACAGAAGCAAGGGAATGCATAGAGATGGCTGTAGGAACCACGCCCAAATCTTCTGTGGACAGGGAGGTGGGAAGCACCCCACTACAGATGGTTGACTCCACCTGTGGCACCACTCCACACCAGTTCACTGATGGGTCAACAGTGATGACACCGGTCCTGCTTAGTAGCACCCAAACTCTCACATCACCTCCTGTAGTGCCAAGCCTAAGGTAACAATTTCATTGATGCCACACCTTTCTCATCTTCACCTTTCACCTATGATTTCATTACACAGCTCTAATGCTCAAAACTTACCTCTAATTTTTGAAGGCAGACACATCAGCTTTACATTTCAGAAGGCCAAACACAAAAACTTGATTTTGTGCCCCATGTGTGCAGATAAAATTCTTCTGTGAAGTAAGCTCATTCACCAGCAGAGAGGAAAAATTGTATGCTTGACCTAAAACTTATATTTTGAGTCGAACAAAGATTTTTATATTGTGAGTAAAAATACAAAAAGAAACAGTTCTTGTAACATCAGTATTAGTGGACACGGGTTGGACCATCTGAAGTGGCTAACATCTTCACGGTAGTGGCATGGTATATAAAGTACATTTCTGAATCCACGACACACTATTACAGCCAATCTTCATTTTACATAAGAATGCTACCGGGGACAGTGTAGCCCAATTAGAATGAAAGTCAAACTCTATTTCAGCAGCCAAGAATAAGAAAAATTAGAATAATTAGATAAATAAATTACCAGTCATTCCATGAGTTTCCTGAATCAAATGCCAATACTAGTATTTGAACATCTCTGGGTTTTTTGTGTCCAACTTTTAGCATTTTAGGGTCACTTGTAAATGTCATAATCAATCAGTTTTAAATTCTCGCTTCAGGTTCAGCTCCAGTCCGTCGTCCCTGGACTCCTCCAAGCTGGTCAGTCACGTGCAGACGGCCGCCATCAGCAACCAGCTCCTGCGCACCGAGATCCAGCTTCTCAAGTCCCAGAAGGATGAGGCGGAGGAGAGGCTGGTGGCCACCAGGAGGCAGATGGAGAAGAAGGAGCAAGAGGTTGCAGAGGAGGAGGAGAGGATGGGGCACCTCCGGAGGACAGCAAGGGTGAGTGGACCAAAGACTGGGGTGGTCCAATCTACCGACTAACCACCCTCTGCTCACATCAAGCTCATGTTCTTAGGTTATATTATGTAGTATGCAGTTTCAGTTAGAGCATTCTGTGCAACGTCTTTCTGAACACTATCTATGTGTACATTATGCTCTTTCACCTTCTGAGCGTCTTCCATCTTTGAATTTATCCTTCCTCAATGTAGATTTTTTTTTTTCAGTAGGTAAAAAGCTGCTCAGATTAACAAGTAGCACAATGCTCTGTGCTTTAATTGATTTGGTTCACGGTGTTTGATGATGATGAAGATGATGATGACATACTGCTATTATTGCCTGCCATTATACTGCTTTTTACTGACTGTAAAATGACTGTGTGGCCAAATTATGCTGTCTTTGTCAAACTGATTCAAGTGTAGGATGGTTATCTTTTGATGCCTACTCCCTCCTGTGCCAGTTTGGATTGAAAGTGGGAATTGAGGTTAAAGGGGCTCATTCTCATCCATTCATCTCATTATTATCCCAACTTTTTAGGCGTCAGCAGACCGGGAGATTGAAGACCTGATGGGACAGGTTGGGGAGCAGATGATGCAGATTGGACAGCTGGAGGCAACATTAGCCGAGGTAATGTGCTTGATGCATTCCTCCAAGTTTAGGGTGATGCTGTAGTAAAAATCATGTAGAAATAAAGCACTCAGAGGGGAAAGTGGCAAAATGTATTTTTTGATGTTCTGGTTAAAGAAATTCCAGTACAAAAATCAGACCGAATCAGATGCAAAAACAAATACACAATATGTAGATCTGGCACCGTTTTTTTTTTTTTTTTTTTTTTTTTGGGGGGGGGGTGCATTCTTTTTTTTTTTACACACTGTGTTAATGATTAATACATCAATTACAGTGAATGTGAGATATATTCTAAATGCATATATAATATATCATCATAAGCTGCGCTTCATAATTGATTCCGGCAATCATAGAATTGATCAATTAGTTTCTTAAAGGGGAAGGCTAGTAACTGATCAGTGGGAATCAGTGGAAATGCTGGGAGATGATTGTTCCAATCCTTATGGGATTCATTCAAGAGTTCATTGTATATCTATTGTTGTGTGAAAATGATTTGCTTCAGAATGGTCTCATATTCAAGTAATGTGCAGTTTAATGCTTCCAGGTTAGCGTCCCTGGTCAGTGACGGAGCATTAATCTGCACATTACTTGAATATGAGACCGTTCTGAAGCAAATCATTTTCACACAACAATAGATATACAATGAACTCTTGAATGAATCCCGTAAGGATTGGAACAATCATCTCCCAGCATTTCCACTGATTCCCACTGATCAGTTACTAGCCTTCCCCTTTAAGCTTCAAACTTTTTTCTCCTTTCCTGATGTTGGCCGGATAAATTGAAAGTTACTCTCCTGTTGTCATGTCTGAACAGAAAAATGAAGCAATTCACAGCCTGAAGGCTGATCAACAGAAGCTGAGAAAAGACTACGACCATCAGATCTCTGACCTCCAGGATGACCTTTGCCGAGCCTACAGACAGCATCAGCAGCAGGTGAGTGTGTGTGTATGTTTGTGTTTGTGTGAGAGGTAATGGTGCCCTCAAGTTTTTAGGAAGGTGTGTGTGTGTGTGGGGGGGGGGGGGAAGACATCACAAATCAAAAGGTCTCCACAAACCAATATCATAGGACATGCAAGGATATAAGTCACTAGAGATACATTTGCATTTCCAGCAATGGAAATATATACAGTTGATGTTAATTGTAAGTTCTCATGTCATAACTCTCTCTGCAAGGACGACATAAAATTTTCATTCATCCTTTTTTTTCCTGCTGTAGACTGAAATTCAATTAATTTTTTTTTTTTTTTTAAAGTTGATTAATTCGTTCATGAATGTTTTAACATTGTCAGTGATTGCAACATTCTAATAATGCTGAACCTCTTCCATCCTCCAACCACAATAGATCACTGAGCTGGAGACTCAGTATAGGAAGGAAGACTATGAGCGACACTACGCCAGGAGTCAGAGGCGTGTCCAGGAGTTGGAGGGGCAGGTGATGGCTTTCACCCAGCTACAGGACACAGTGGACAGGGCTCTTCAAGTACAGGTAATCCACAGCCTGACCAACTCAATTCCTTTCCTATTCTAGGTCTGTCTGTATGTACAGGGAAACCACTTTATAATGAGACTGCTGAGATCACCTATTTTACCAAGCTCAAACCAGTACCTAGTTGTAAATGTACTAAAAATTTAGGTGAATACTGTAACAGAATGTCAGAATTGCCAAATTCTCCTCCCTAAAATGGTACCTGGATGTAAGCGAGCTGGTTACAACACTTTGGCGTATGTAGATATGTTACTACAATGTTTTTGTGCTAACCTCTGCAAATTAGCAGATTTATTTTTGATTAAAGATATTCTGCATTAGAATGGACCTGTAGGTGAGGATGCTTTGTTTCAGAAACTTATTATTCAAGATCAAGAGAGTAGTAATGCAGTCACAGAGAACAGATCAATGTATGATAATATTCAACATCTGTTATAATTTCTTATTTTTCTTGTGGATGTGACCTCAAGTGTTGAGACTTTATGCATACTATGATTCCTCTAGATAGAAAATCAGAAAACAAAGTGTGAGTCTTAATTACTTCATTTTGAAGTAGTAAGTAGTTTTTACTCTTTATGTCCAACTTTAAAAAAAGAAGTGTTTAGAGAATCAACCGCAGGCAATCAGATTTAAGAGAATTTGACAATTGTGTCCATCATTCATGAAAACATGGAAACCATTAAAAAAATGTTTACAAGCATGTCACTTTCTATTTTCAGCATACAAGGTCTGTTCTTTTTATATGTATCTCAGAATGTCAGTAGCTCACCCATGTAAATGCTTTACATGCTTTGTTCCATATTGGAATGTATGTATTCATGCAGTTTATATTTCATCTTATATGTAGGCTGACTTTGATGTGGTCAAGGAGACATTTGGTCAGGTGCATTCACTCTACCAGCTGACTATGGAGCAACAGAGGGGTTTAAAGTTACAGGTAGGAAGCTGGAGTCCCTGTAATCATCATGTTCCAACAAAACTGGGGACTTGTAAGCTACTGAATGATGAGGTGTTCAAGATAAAACGTGGTCTGAAAAACATGGTTTGAAAAACATGGTTCAGTTTCGCACTATGGTGTGTGCCCACAAGACAGAAAGTTATCCACGTAATAGGTGACATTGTTGATTGATGCATAAATCACAGTCTTCATGTTGAAGAGAGAGGTATATTCAAATACGTCAATATTTTCTGTTTGCATTGAGAAATGATGTTTATTTTGTTCATGTGTTGACTTTTCTCGTTTTGTTTGCACACTTTTGTATTACAGGCCATATTGATTCATGTGTACAGGGACACAGCGAGACAATTGTGTGAGTGGTTGAATTTATGACAGATGACAGCAACGGAATGAGAAATGAGTGTTATTCCATTTCTTTCAGAGACTTCAAAGATCACCCTTATGTTTTGTTACTTACATATGTTTTTCTTTGTTCTCCAGAGAGCCGAGTTGCAGGAGGAGAAATCCAGCCTGGAAGGGGAGCGAAAGAACACGAGGCAACGCCTGGAGGAGGGAGAGAGGAGAGTGAGGGAGATGGAGGAGAAGATGGAGGGCACCATGAGACAGCATCAGGAGTGGGAGGGGCAGAAGACGCTGCTCCTGAAGGATGTCTCCAAGGCAACCGCCAACATCCGGGAGCTCCAAGAAAGACTGGACGTTAATGAGCAAGGTACTGGATGAAGCCTTGCTTTAACATCTGGAGCAGTGATTAAGAAATGTTTGAATTATCACATTTGATGCATATGGATAGTTCATTTGTATCACAAAACACCCTACCGTACAAAAATTCCGCAATAGATCCCCAAATATAAGGAGATATCTCTAATTTTCCCAATAAATCATAACTGGAGATGGTTTATTCTCTGAGCATCTTTTCAATAAAGCTGTTGTTCACATTTTATATATGTAACAATAGTTACCAATGATTAAACTGAATAACATTTTCATGTTGATTATTCTTATCCCTGACTCAAATTTTAGAAGTTTTTTTTTTTTTTATCTGCAGATATTAGCATGGGGCTTTAAAGACAATGATCAGGTCATTTGTGCTACCTAGGGTAGCCTCTTCATGACATTCATACCCCAGCATTACTTGAAAACCCATTTTTTAACACTTTGTCCAGAGATACCAGCACTGGGCAGGATCTTGGGTGTATTTAACTGTGCAGTATAGCCACAGTTTCTCTTTGTGGTTTTTAGTTGTTGTTTGTTTTTTTTTCTCACTCTAAACATTTGCCTATGTTTGGTAGAGTTTGTCATACAGTTAATTACAAATATTGGCTGAAATCATAATCATGCATCATCTGCCTCGAGTGTGATGTGGACCAATAGTTTATTGGGCACAGATATACTTAAAGATATACATATAAATTGTCATGGTTGTCAATACAAAGCTGTCTAGTGAAGATATTGTACTCTGGTTTGAATCACTATTGAAAGTCTAGCAGCTGAGTAATGCTTAATGGCTTACAAGTGAGCTTTCTTTCTGGAAAAAGTTCCTTGTACTGTTGTGATTGATGTACCTTTCTGTAACAGTGAATGTGAAATATTTTCAGGATGATAAATTTGTAAATCTTTTGACAAGGTATGTCTCTCATACTCTTGCATGCATTTTGATATCACTGCCAAGATTTTAACAGGTGCCGCCGGTCCAAGAGTAAATCTTTTTTTTTCTTTTTTTTTCTGGTATAATTCCAGATCTAGCCAGTAAAAACCAGCAGCTGCAAGACCTCTCCAGCCACTGCTCTCGGCTCCAGGAGAGGGAGGTTGCGCACTTCCTGGAACTGCAGAACCAGGAGGCAGCCACGTTGGCCCAGCTGGAGCAGCACAAGTCAGTGGAGGCAGAGTTTGCAGTGACAAAGAAGAAGCTTGGAGACACAATCAATCAGCTGCAGAAGCAGTGCCAAAGGTTAGTTTGTTATTTGTGCAGGATATCATTGCATGTATTTGACATATTTATATTCATTCTAGTGCATTTCATGGTGATGATTAGGATTACTTTATAAGTTGTTGTTCATTCAATTTTTTTTTTAACATTTCATAAAGGTATATAGAAATGCTATTTCA
>NW_027273382.1:0-8268 GCF_040938485.1 Diadema antillarum | reverse complement strand
CAAACAGGCATTACACGAAATTGATAGTAGACCAAATGAGCTTAGCCATAGTAGTGTTAGACGAGCTGGGAAGTAGACCATCTGATATTAGACCAAGTGGCGATAAACCCCTCTGTATTGGTATCCCCACATTTCAAAGGCACTCTGATGATGATGTGGCCAGATGACTTTCTACTGTTTAACAAATTGACACCCTCTCTACTGGCTCACTACCTCCATTCGATGACAGGTATCTCATAACTTTTTTGGTGGAGCTCTCAGAGAAATTTCACACATATTTATTGGCCACCAACTTGAGAAACATCTTACCAAGATGATGACAAACCAACTACTGTATACACCATATACTTTGCAAAGGTTTTTATTTTTGCAAAATTTGCGAGTCGGGTGCTATTCGCGAACTTAAAAACACAAAAAATTATTTACTCTGATCCTGACATGAATGCGGTGTGCATTCATTACTGTACTCCCTGATCGCGTAATCAACCACCAATGAAAGTGCCGGGAGGTCCCGATTCGCGAAAAACCAAGACCTGCTATTTCATGGTGTATATAAGTACCCTATTTGTGGACTTGTTGTCCAAGAATGGTAAAAGTGCCTCTGGGGAAAGTCTACACTCGACACAAGTGTACATGTACGAGACAATGGCACGTACAAACATTATCTGGTGACTGAGAGTGGTATAAAATTAGAGGAAGACACCTGGAATACAGACTATATCCAGTCCTGGGCACAGCTCTTTCAACCCATTTCAAGAAAAAGTTGGAGTATGCTACTTGCGTCATTAGCAATAAATACAAATTACAAAAAGGCCATTAAGTCTGTTCTACGTTGATAGACTAATGGCTTTCTTCCACTCGGTTCCACTACCAAGTGATTTCAACTCAAGATGGAACCTAATGCTTCATCTAAAAGTCCATCAGAACGCTACCAGCTAGCGACAAAAAGGTACGCGAGCGAGCTAAAAGCTTGGTAGAAATTGGTCCATGGTACAAGCCCTATAACAGCCCTAAGAAATACACATTATGTGAAACCATCCCGCCCACACTGCCCCCCCCCCACAACCCCTAAAAGAAACATAAAAGGTTACATCGGTAACGTTCACCACGACGACAACAGCTTGCTTGCGCATTTCGTCCGTATCACATTGCATCCGAGACACAGGGTCTGCGGCGACCTTCTCCCACACCAGGTTGCTTAAAAGAGGTTGTTCAATCTTGCAATATGTTGTTTTTTTTTCCCCCGCTTGTCATGGCTCGGGGATATATTATCCTGACCTTTTGAAAGTGCATCCGAGCAATTTTTTTTCCCTTTTTCCTACCCCCTCCCTCTCTTCCTCTCTCTCCCTCTGCTAGCTCCTCTCTTTTCCTTGTTCATCCATAGTACAGAGCAAATGCTATGCCTCTATCTGCCACTGCTTGGAAAGCGTTAGAACATCAGGCGTAAAATCGTGTTAAGAGTCCATCAATAATCGTCAAATTCACGGCAGCAGATGGTACGCACTGAGCGCGCCCGGGCTGGCAAAAATCTTCATACGGGTCCTCCTGTATCAACACAGCGGGAGCAACACCTGGAAGGACCCACCACTCATTATGAATTGCTGGCACGTCTTTAGTCCCACACATACATTACTGCTGTTGGGTAAAACTGACCTGTCAATCCGCACACCTTCCAGTCCCACTCATATGCATTCGTGTCTGGAAACTGACTTGTCACATAATGCCTCCTCCAAGCATGAAGTGGGCTCTTTGATAACAGTAGTCCATTAGACAATGGTATAATACTGACAACTGCTATTCATGTCTCTACTAGAAGTCACATATTTAGTATTGTAGTGTTTCATCTGCATCAAATTGTATCTGAAAACAGTAATATCAAAATTTTATATTGTAGAAAGTCATTAAATCCCACAAGTTTTACTCATTATATGATTGCTTTTATAACTCCTGACACTGACTTCAAGAAGACAAAAGAGTCCTGAGCAAATAGATATCAAAATAAGACTTTTCATTACTACAATCAATTTGATTCAGAAGCAACAGCATAAAACTTCATGCATTAGGCACAGTATGAAAACCCTTCTTATAAGGGCATTTTTTACCTTTGTAAGTGCACAGAAGAAGACCAAATATCAGTCTCAAAAGTATCCTATAATAGTTTGAAGACAGCCTTTTTTACAGCCCAGAGTTAAGATCATTCACCACCAAAATCATCAAAACAGCTCAACTTACAAGCTGTGCAGAACACATTTTTCTTTTTTCATGATAGATTAGTAATCTTTAAAGAAGTCTACGACACAGGAGACAGGACAGTGGGTGGTGGGGAGTGTTTGGGGCGGTGGACTGATCGATAGTGTGACATTCCTTCGGCAGGTGCATTCATGTTGGGTGGGAATAGAGAGCAGCGGCAACACACACTCAGGAACATTGGGGGATGGATAAAACTTCCTCCACCATCGGTGACATAGGGAGAGAAAGGTAGTAGAGAGAAAATGAGAGATGAAAAAATGCGCTCCATGAAAAGATACAAACTTCACATGAGGCAGAGAGAGAGAGCACTATAGACAAATGAAAAAACAGAAAGATATAGGGAAAGAGAAAGGGAGAGATATAGGGAGAGAGATAGGGAGAGATATGGGGAGAGAGATAGGGAGAGATATAGGGAGAGATAGAGAGAGATATAGGGAGAGAAATAGGGAGAGATAGGGAGAGAGATATAGATAAGAGAGAGAGATAGAGAGAGGGAGAGATAGAAATTGATATATATATAATTATATACAAAGAAATAGAGAGAGATAGAAACAGATATATATAGAAATACAGAGATAGATAGAACACAAAGCAAGGCACAGATGACAAAGAGAGAGAGAGAGATGAGAGAGGGAGATATATGGTATATAAGCTAACAAAAGGACAGACAAACAAAATTCATATCCCTTCCTGAGGGGAGAGGAGAGATTGCATAAAATGTGTCCAAGGGACTCATGAGTGTCCCTACCAGCGAAAAGAGGTCACGTTGTCGTTGCTAAAGGAAATGAACCTCTCGAAAAGTAGCCATCGACCCTCAGTATTACCATAAGCGCCTCCCTAGGCATTAGTCGCGGTAAACACTTTTGTTTACAAAGTTCGCTGGATATTTTTTGGGCAGATGTATCTGTTTTCTCCCTTATGTGTATTTTGCCTTTTTCACTTATTCTCGAGAATTATTCAGCACTTCAAGATGCAGATTACATACAGGAAAATAGAAAATTCCAGAAAGCACTTAGGGTCATGACAAAGGAGAGTCATATGTCCTTTATCAAAAGAACAGCAAAATATAACTATATATTCTAAACATGAATTTGGACTGCTTATATAAAACACATACACACACAAACTTTTTTTATTTGTTATTTGAATATCGTTCAATGCCACAAAAATCACATTCACACAGACACAAAACATTATACACTTACAACATTAAACAAAGGCATGTCAACACCATGATTCAATTTAAGATCAAAACAAAATCTGTTTTTTTTTTCACCATAAATTCTACCCAACTCTCCTTCTTTTAATTATTCTTTTTGTGCAGGAAAAAAAAAAAGAATTGTATGTGTGTGTGTGTCTGTGTGTTTGCCCATACATGTATGTATCACAGTTGTAGCCCAATTGGGCCCCTAAAATCTTTAAATCTGATATTTTCATGGCCGAAACAGATGTGTAGCAGATCGAAATAAAAGCAAAAGTAATAATTCATTTTGAATCTTAGCTGCCCCATTGAGCCACTAAAAGATGAATTTGGCAGCTCGACACAAATTTCTACTGGCCCTGGGCCACCAGGCCACCGCTAATGTTGAGCCATGTGTATACATATATAACACAAAGTATATAGAGCAAAAATATACATTAAATCCCTATTTAAAGTGAAACGTTTTCATTTATTACCATAATACAATGTACATTCCTTAATCCACAAATTCTTAACACCCCCTATCCTGGCCTAACCCAAGTCACTGCCCACAAGGGCAAATGCACACACACAAACACACACACACACACATGTATATGATATATAATATTTATAAGTGTGTTTAAGTGTGTAGAGAAAAGATGCATTTACATTATTATATACATACACCGTAAGCATGCATACAAGCAGAGAGAAAAGTGAATTCAACATCTTGGGCTATAAAAAACATGTTATTTTTTTATAGTATATATTACAAGAAGGGTCAATGCTTTTTTAGTATGCACAGGAGAAAAATGTTCATACTTGCGTTCTCTTCCTCCGATACATGACTATCTCAAGAACATCACTTCTTTCATATCTGATAAAGATAAGATGCTGCTTTAAAGGCGTCTTTCACGGTTTAAAGAAGCAGCGCACGTCAGTTTTCATTTATGTCAGAGTTGACATTAAACATAATAACTCTACCACTTTTAGCCCTCGAGTGTTCGAAAAAAACTCAATACTCTCCACTTATGGATACAAAGTAATTACATATCATCAATGCAACGTAACTCTACGCGATGTCAAACGCACATCACGCACACAAAAGCACCAATTCACGTTGAGTTCACTCCCACAGGGGGTAGAATCTCAATCTCAAAGAAGGGGGGAAGAAGTATACAAGACCATTAACCCCTCTAGATGCGGGGAAGACGTTGCCATGGTTACACGACCCGATTTCTCTCGACACTCTCAGACAGGTTGTTGCCCTCTTTTGCATGGCTGGCTTGTCCCACCGCAGGTGAGCCAACCTGAAGAACCTGCGAAGGGACAGCCAACCTGGCTCCAGGAGAGCTAAGCCTAGTCAATGCGGACTTCAACACAATTACGTCTCGACGGAACGTGGTGGCTCTTCCGGAAGAGCAATGACTTCGGGGTGTTTACAGCCTACGCTTTCCTTCCTTGAAAAGTCATGCCAGCGGTGAGGTGACTGCTATGTACAACTGTTAAGTGCTCTGGCATTTGTTATGGTTATTGTTTTCTTCATTGATATGGCACAGTGTAACAGGTTGATTCAGTTTACTGACTATGTAGCAAGTCTCCTGCGGTGAACCAAAAGCGTTGGTATGATTTGCCCTTAATGCTCATGTGCATGTGTGTGTGTGTGTGTGCATATGCAATAAGGAGCTGAAACACACAGACAGGGCAGGGATGGTGTCTACATTTCATGTATAGTGACAATAGAAGATGACATGTTGAAAGTGTACTAAACGGAACATATCACTTTGCTGTATTTGAATCCTCCTTAGCAGGGTCATTCACACTGAATCTGAAATACCGAGCTACCCTTTCCCACTTTTAGAAGTTTTACTATCAAAAATTCCAATGTGAAATGACCATGTACATGTTCATCTCACGAAGATTTCATGCTCATCAAGGTTTTGCACACAAGCTTTGTGAATATCTCCCGTAGCATGGAACTCTCACTGTGTTTTCATAACACGACATCTGGCATCTTCTGTCGACTACCATTATTTACAATGTACATCTCAGCACACCAGATATAAGTGCAGTTACATGCCCAAAACACAGCAAGAATATTGAGGCACTGTGACATTTTAACGATTGTGAACAGAAAAGTCTAATCTGATGAGTTTAAGATCGTCAAAACATTTGCAAGAAAGCATGGTTATTTTGGCTGGATAGGAGGTCAGTGACTTGATGCCCCAGGCAAGACATGATGTAGGTTTGTGGCCCATCCTCTGCTCGGAGCATGCAGAGCAAACAATGAAATGATATAAAAAACTGAAATGCTGCAGAGAGATGATCGGGCTGATAAATAGGATGAGGATGATGAGAGTGAGGAGAATGAGGATGATAAAGATGACAAAGAAGAAGAAGAAGATGATGATGATGATGATGATAAGGATGATGATGATGACAATGAAGATGATGATGATGATGATGATGATGATGATGATGATGATGATGATGATGATGATGATAATGATGATGATGACAGGGGTGTGATGATGATGATGATGATGATGATGACAGTGAAGATGATGATATGAATGATGATGATGATGATGACGATGATGATGATGGTGATGAATGAAGGTGTATTCCACATGGTGCAGATATTATATATTACATTTATACTTGGCACTCATTCTGTTGATCCTTTGTCAAGACTTCACACACCTGACACATCCCTGATCAAAAGCCCAGATGTGAACATCCACTCCAGTTGCTGCCACGGTCCAGACTACCCACATGTTACTGTAGAGATCAGCTTTACAAGATGGCATGAAAAGCGTCACAGACTCGTCAGGGACATTTTTAGAGCATTTCAATCCAACACTTCTATTCATAACGGTCCTACGAGAGAATGCGAGCACACTTTTCTCGCTTATTGCATCAATCGAGAACCACAACGAGGGACACAGTTGAACGCCCTGAATGGGACATTACAGGACATACGAATGATCCACGATTCAGAAAGGAATTACGCAAATGCCTCTCCACTCCTTCACATTTGTGTCAACTTACTGCTGCTCGATTGTCCGGCCTCCGGGCACGGAGTGGGCCCGTGCACCCCGACTGTACCGTCTGACATTTTACAGAGGCAAAATGTTTCCCAAAGTGACATTCGTGATTGCTCTACTCCTCCCACAGCGCCATCTACATGAATAACGTAACGCATGTTTTGTTTGGGGGCTTCCTGTTGATATCTTCTTCTTTTTTCATATTGGGGCCAACCACTCCTATAAGTATTTCAGACAGTCAATAACTACCTACACACCTGCTAGACATGTAAAAAAGGAGAGACACAATATTACAGTGGAGGTTAGAGTTCAGACGATGCCATACTTTAACATGGCAAATCTACTTTCTTCTACAGTCTTATCTGGCAATTATTGTCTCCTTTTCCCAATGATCTGTTTTTAATGCTTTAATATTCCTTGCATTCCTTACTGGCTAGAGCTATTTCGACTCATAGTGATTTCATGAAGATCAAATGATGTCAATTTTGTGTATTCATATGTACTTGTTGATGCAGCTGTACATGTATTATACTTTTGTTTACTATTGTTTGTAATTGTATTTGCTTCAGGGACATTTCACCTTCTTGTACAAACTGTTAATGCTACTTTGCAGTAATTTTGTATTATCTGGCTACGGAAACAAATAAATGAAATTAAATGAAATATATTTTTGCCCATTGAACAGTGATATATAGAAAATAAACACTGTCATGTCCATTCTTCTGGTTGGGCAGCTGCATGTCAATCTCTCACCCTTCTCTCCCTCTCTCTCTCTCTCTTTTTTCTCTCTCTCTCTGACAGAAACATCTGCTTATGTTATCCACATAAAATGCACACACACACACATACACACTCATGTATTATATGATATATAGCTCGACATAGATAGAGAGAGAGATAGATAGATAGATAGATAGTAAATAGATAGATATACAAATATATGATATATATATTCAGAGAGATAGATGCACATATCAATCATATCAAATACACTTGTGTATCTTTTGTTTACTAATTGCTTATCTTCCTATTCATATGTTTGATATACCAATCTAGCCATATTCCTATCTATCTGTTCATCTACTTTGATCTCATCATCTCTTTCATAATATACCTCCAGTCCCCCAGCACTGAAGCCTGTAACCTAGCACACTGGGGTTGCACTATGGTTGGTTACCTCTTGATTAACTCTGTAATTACCCAACCCTAACCGTAATTATGAGTCAATCTCACATGATTAAGAATCTGTGGAGATCGCTTCATCGGCTTCCCATTTCTTTTTTTCGGGGGGGGGGGGGGGGGGGGTTAATAAGAACACTTTAAAGGGTGATTACTCAACATCTGAAAACAGACTTTCATTAAGTTGTATTCCATTAATCTAATGCACATGACACTTTTTCTTCACATTGTTCTTCACTGTAATAACCAACTGCAATGTTCCTTCGCCAGTATAGAAGTCAAACATGCTCAGAATGTATAATAATTACAGCCTCCAGAAACAGACTTGATATACTTGATCAACCAGACAGCTACAAAGTCTTCAACATTCCTGGAATCAAGACAAAACTCTTTTTGTTTTGAAATTCACGGAATCTCACAACATGGAAATAGCTGAAGTTCAGAAGATCTCCATCCATTACAGCCTACAGCATGAAAAGAAGAGCCAGTACAGAATCAAACAAAAACAAAAAAAGGAACTCATTCCCACATGTAAACTTCCAAAAGGGCAAACAGAACATCATAGTTTACTCTGGTGAAACTACTCCATCATATGCACGACCTCGAGGG
>NW_027273381.1:0-7740 GCF_040938485.1 Diadema antillarum | reverse complement strand
ACACGCCAGAGTGCCAATGACATCACAGCTACAATTAGTTCAACAGGTGTGTGAATGCAGGACATAAAACACATGCGGCTTCATCAATTATACCTCTTACCTGCAACATTAGTGCAGCTATTAAGTTAATGAGACGGTAATTATTGAATCAATTAATCTTCGTCTCAGCAAAACGTTGTAGTTATTAATAACTCCGTCTTGAAAAATGATGGCAATACGTTTAGAGCCATTTGTTTGTAGCATTTGGTTATTCAAATAAAGGAAGAAAATCAGCCAATCATATTTTTTCACGATGGCACGCATACGAAAAACAAAAAGCAAACCGATGCAATCATACTGTTAAGTTGGTAACATGGGTAATTCATGTTTGGGCGTAATTTGTATTAGAATTAAATTTTGCATCATATAAGGATTTCATTTGAAATGCGTGTTAACATCTATCTTTAACTAGTTATCTCTCAGTTAGGAGAAAACACACTCACGAAAACCCACTGCGCAGCAGCAGTCCCTCGATTTTCGTTTGCTTTTCCCGAGGCATGCACAGTTTTCAACTGACATTACATTCACATTCGACAGTGTCCAGTGTAGGGCCTACATCTCTCGTATTATAGTTCTATTCCCTATATTTATACAATACTTGTGGTTAAAGGATAGGGAGGGGAGCAGACTACTTGATGTGTCCATCAATAATTTCAACTGGTTATTTTATATAGATAAATACTCATAGGAAGAATTTGTAATCATACCATTCAAATTTGCTTCCAATGTGCACATCATTGTAGAATGGAAGGTCAAGATTCGATATTTTGAACTGTACCAAAAGTTGAAACTAAAGCTGAAATTAAAGAAGGGCGTAAACTAGTAGGGTCAAAGCTAAGACCCACATCCGTCGCGTCTTGAAAAATAAAAACAGAACAAAAAACGGGAACACAACGTGTGAAAACATTCAAATGTTCCAACATTTCACAGGTGGTGTGTGTGATAGCAATACACAATTACCACTAATGGCCTCATAACTTAGCGCATTCGAGTTCAGTCATTACGTCGTAATTATACGTAAAACAGCAGCTTATATAGATATCTTGGAAATTAATGAGTAATTATAACTACACTTATCTCATAATCGCCTCCTGTCCACCGCGTGGGTTTTCAGTGAAAAGAATAAACTGTGAACAGAATTTACACTGGCTGACGTCACTAGCTGCGGCCAGAAAAGGCGTTACAGAGATTGTGAAGGGTATAAAAAGAAGATCCACTCCAGCCTTGGCTCAGAAAATATCCTGAGATTCAATACAGCTGCTGCTGCTAACCCTTGGTTACGGTCATCATGAAATCTCCTGGACTTGCCATAGCAATCTTGAGTTGCATTGCAACGTGTAAGTTCTGCGATTCTGGAAGACCTTTTTCCTGTCTTTTTTTTCTTCAAGTAGTTAAAAGTTACTAGCTCCAACTAGTAGTTGTAAGTTGAGGAGGCACGGTTAGTTTGACGAGTAGGAAAATTAGACTTTAGAGACTGATTTCGATACTTTAACGAACAGTGTAAACTGAACACCAATCTTTTTACTACCGCACGAGTTGTTGTTGTTCATTTTCCATCTGTGAAGATGGCTGGATAGCCCATATTCAGCTACACTAAGCTGGTCTTCCATGGGGTCCAGTTGGATGTGGGGTGGGACCACTTCACCGGGTTAGACACCCTGCTCTTTGCGATGAATGAATGAAGCGGGATCTTTTACGTGCATGAGTTGTGACTCTCTCATACACGGGACCTCCATTTTATGTCCTATCCGAGGGACAGAGTGTTTTGCCTCTTGCTAGAGGGGACGGTATGTTTACACACAACATTGCTCAGTCCAGACTCGGGTTCGAACCCGGGCCGCGTGATCGTGAGGCAGACGCGCTACCGACTGAGCCAACTCACCGCCCGAGTGACAAAGATTTAAAGAAATTTACAAATTCATGCCTTTCTCATGAGATCATTTTATCACTAAATTATTTTCTCAGTCTTGGAGGGCGGGAGTGATTTTACAACGGTATGTATTGTATATATATATATATATATATATATATAATATATATACAGTTGCGGAGACCCGCGGAGTCTGCGCTGCTCGGCTGAACTTGCCTGGTCCAGGTTTGTGCCCCGTTGAGTTTGGCATTTTTGTTTTGTTTTGTTTGTTTGTTTGTGTGTGTGTTTGTTTGTTTTGGTTTTATTTGTTAGTTAGTTTGTTTGTTTGTTTTTTACTCTCCAAAAAAGAATCGAGTGAAAATATTCACTCTTAAAAGAGTGAATACAAAAAAGAGTGAATTCAGAGTGAAATTGGAGTGAATTTTGAGTGAAAATGTTCATTTTCACTCATTTTGGAGTGACCTCAGGGATCACTCGAAGATTTTGGAGTGATCCTTGACGTCACTCTAAAACGAGTGAAAATGAACATTTTCACTCAAAATTCACTCCAATTTCACTATAAATTCACTCTTTTTTTTAATTCACTCCTTTAAGAGTGAATATTTTTACTCGATTTTTTTTAGAGAGTAGTTTTAAACCGTGCCCTAATCTGGTCCCCCCATGGAGATATAATATCTCCATGGTCTCTCTATGGACACGACATAATAATTTTTGTTTTATCTGTCAGACTGTCGGAATATGTCAACAAATGGAAGAAATAAGTAGTTCTATGTAATGATTCCGATAGTGGATTTCGGCAGTGGATTTTGGCTAGTTGTAATGGTATTCAGCTAACTATAACCAAAATTAGAATTTCATTCATGACAAATCTTAGTGTCGATAACACCCAATGACTCCGCCCCCTAATGATATCGCTATTTATTATCATAATACGATACCAGAAAGTAGCATTCAATTCTCTCCTCATAGCGGTACAAAAGTGCATAATTTTATTGGATCATAATATAACTCATCAGTTTGTTTTTTTCTGAAATGACTTCCATTCAAGAAGAAGTTACACGTCAAAAAGTTATTTATGTCTTTTAGATGTAATGTCCCAAGGCTAACAACGCTTGTCTAGAACGTAGAGTGCCGTTGGTAGATGAGATATTCTCCTGTTTGTTTGGTTTCTTTTTTCCTCCTCCGTATTCTAGTCTCGTTCTTTCCAGACCTGGCTCCGGTGAATATGCAGCTATCAGACGCTATTCTTAAAGCGTCTTGTCAGGCTAGGCTACTCAACAACGCTCAATATTTCCTGTCCAGTCCCAGTACGGCGAGCCTCCAAGTTCTGTTACGGCATATTTCATTTCATTTCATTTCATTTCATGCTATTATATTTCATATTAAATGCTGTCACTTTTTTTTAGATTTAATTATTACTTTCCTCTTTTTCTTTCGTTCACCCCGTTTTCTTAAAAACTTTAATCTCATAAGTACCGGGACTGCCGTAGATTTTTTTTTTTTTTTTTGACAGTTTAAAAATCTGACAGGGCTTCCACGGCAATGACGGCCTGTTACGTTTGTCAATACCGTCCCCCAACGCTGTCTCACGCCCTCCGTTTTGTTCACGGTGGCCGGAAACGTGACTGCCATGGCCGCCGGGATCTGGGGGTAAACACAGCATATTAGGGCCTTTTGGTCTTTGGACTGAATTTCATGGAGATTAATCAGTTTCATTTTAGATTACTTAGACTTATTGCCTTTGTTTGTTTGTCTATCTTTTGTTTCCCCTTTACCCAGCTTCATTAGGTTCAGTATGTTACGATGATTGGTGTTTCGAAACTTCCCGTGCATGTCATTGGCAAACACCCGACTCGCCCGATAATGTCGGCACCTCGTTCGAGTTGTACACCCAAGACAATCCAAACACTGGCGACGCCATTGACCACGAGAACGCAGCAACCATCACGGCTTCACACTTCCAAGCAGACAGAGACACGAAGTTTTTGATCCATGGTTACACGGACAGCATGGGGGGAACATCGTGGATCGAGATGAAGAACACGCTTCTTCAAAACGTAGGAAAAAAAAAACCATCAATAATGAAGTTTGTTTTGTTGTTGTTGTGTAGTTGTAATTTTGTCAGTACGGTCAGATAGTTTGCAGAATGTCCTTCAAATATATTTAAGATTATTTCGCACTTTATAGTTCTTTGTACTTTATTATTGTATTTTGTTCGTTGAGACTTCACCCACAGTAGGCCAAAATAGACATTGAAAAATTCCAGTACATCTCATTGGAATGTTCTTAAAAATTGTTGAAGAGTGTTAATTTCCTCACCTAAACATGGTATTTTGCGATATATACAGTATATCATACATACCCGGGTGTCCCAAAAAAAAGCGGAACGGTGGATTTTCAGTACCTTGCGTTCTAAAAGTGATACATTTTTTTTGACATTATTAGAAAGAGCATCTTCCGCAGAAGACCATGATACCAAAATCATTAAATTTGGTTCAGCACTATTTATTCTACGCCAATTTTTGTAAATGCAGTCATTTTCAATTTTTTGCGACTTATGAGATAATAATTTGGGTGCGACACGCGTTCCATACGGTGAATTGTGTATTAGCTCGTTGATCCATGTCAACAAAAGATAACGCTTTCATATTGGGAGCGCGCGCACACACACACACACACAAACACACACATAGACACACACACACGGGTTTCCCAATGTGAAAGCTGTATCTTTTGTTGACACGGATCACCGAGCTTACACAATATTCACCGTATGGATCGCGTAGTGCACTTTAATTATTATCTCATAAGTCGAAAAAATCCGGCGAAATTTGGCAATGACTGCATTTTCAGAAATTGGCGTAGAATAAAAAGTACTGAACCAAATTTGATGATTTTGGTATCATAGTCTTCTGCGGACGATACTCTTTCTAATGATGTCAAAAGATATATAACTTTTAGACCGCAAGATACTGAAAATCCACCGTTCCGCTTTTTTTGGGACACCCGGTATATATAATACTCTCTATATATTATGTATATATACACTTAGCAGAAAAAGAAAGTAACCCCTTTTTCAAGTTTAGATTTCTCATAGAATATTTGGCTGAAAGCTAATGTATTATATACCATATTGAAGGTAATTTAATTGGCTATCAACCTGGTATGTCAACAAAAAAAGGAAGCTTTACGCATGAGTGAACACTATTGTTTTTCTCTTCCAGGGCACAAAAGTAAAAAATTGCAAAATTGAACAAGTTGTCATTCATGCGTATGTGCTCTTCCATAGAGCAATAAGAACAAACAAAGCATTTCACACAAAAAGAAACATGAATTAAGTTGTAAAAAAACCCTTGGATCTCTATGATATCTTTAAAGCCAGAAGACCAATGAAGGCTAAAATAATGGAGGAAAATAAAGCACCTTATGTCACGCATCTACAAATGAAATAAGAGAAGAAGTAATAATTCATAAGAATGGTTAAAATTTGAGCTTTTTTCAAATTAGGAAATTGTTAATTATGTTTGGTTTTTTTGAATTGTCACATGGATTTTAAATCACCAGATTTAAAGAAATAAACAAAGAAATTCTGCTCATTTAATCATCTTTATGTTTGTTATACCTTATGTCATTTGAAGTTTGACTTGACAGAAAATTCTTATTTTCCCCCTTTATTGTCCACTTTGTTTTTCTTAGAGGTCATAAAGAGATAAAGAGAACAAAAACTTATTTTCCCTATATCATTCATGTCTCTCAGTGTGTTAAACTGGTCTTTTGTCGTCAATGTTATCTTGAAGGGCATTTGCAAATGAAAGAGAACATGTCAATTTTTGCAATTTTTTATTTTGTGCCTTGGAGGACAAAAACGAATGTGCTCACTCATGCGTAAAGTTTTCTTTGTAATTAACCCATTAGCGTAATAGAAATTACCATTAATATGGTATAACTTCTATGAAAAATATTACCTCAAAAAAGTGTTTACTTTTTTTTTTTGATGAGTGTGTATAATACATATTATATTCCTATGAAATAACACTATATTAAAGCTGACATGCTACAAACTAGCCCTATAATCATTACTTGTTAAGCACAGTGCACCCGAACAAAACACGTTAATATCTTTCTGGAGTTTGTCAGGCAAAGTAACGAGGATCGAGCCATAATGAGGTCACAACTCGTCGATAACCCCCCTCTATCATATAGGCCATAGATTTAATAGCTTCGTGATATCCCAAACTTGGCTGCCAATGTATGTAGAGTTCTGTTCGAGCCCTCCGCTGTTTGAACTGATTTCCAAGCACCATGTCGCTCATACAAGACGGTGTTATATTCTTCCAGAGCCTTATAACTTTAAGAGCAATAGACAATAACAACTGATTTTAATAATTACGTTTGCACATGATTCATCCATCTCTATGTTTGTCTTTGGCTCTTTAATTCCCATTATGGTCTATTGTCCTGTCCTGCTTCACTGTAATAACGACCAGTACGACGTAAATGTTGTGATGGTTGACTGGAACCCAGGTGCATCCCGCGGATATCCTCAAAGCAGGGCGAACACTCGAGTCGTGGGGCGAGAAGTAGCCGCGCTCATTCAGGCATTCCACACGGTGAAACAAGCAGCCCTCAGCTCTATGCACATCATTGGCCACAGCCTCGGTGCCCACACGGGGGGCTACGCCGGGGAGGCGTGTGGCGGCGTGATTGGTCGAATTTCCGGTGAGATTTTTGGTTGTCTTTTTGTTTATTCGATTGCGTTTCTTTCTTTCTTTGATTGGCTTGCTTTTTGTGCGAAGATTACTTGAATTTTCAGTTGCACTTTTCCTCCAATCCCTTACATGCCGCCAGTGGCGTATCTAGGGAAAACGGCGCCCGGGGCAAGCACGAAAATTGCGCCCCTAATTTCTGAAAAAAGTGTTCAACCCCAACCCCATCCCGGTAGGGATTTATCTTTTTTGTGTGCAGTGATAAATTTTGGCGAGCGAGCGCAGCGAGCGAGCCGAAAATTTCTGTATTTAAGCTTACAAAACATGGAATTCTTGTCATTTTTTGCTTATTAAATCTTACAATTCTAATCAAGAAAATTAATGGTGACGGCCTTCGATAGATAACGATTTATACCAACAAACTGAGGACTTGAAAAAATACTCCAAATTAGTACGCACGAGTGAGCCGAAATTTGTATATTTCCGCGACATCATCACGTTTTGTTCTTATCTCTCTTTTTTTTTTTGGAGAAATTTTAGCGAGCGAGCGCAGCGAGCGAGCCGAAAATTTCTGTATTTCAGCTTACAAAAGATGGAATTCTTGTCATTTTTTGCTTATTAAATCTTACAATTCTAATCAAGATATATTGACGGACTTATAGATAACGATTTATACCAACAAACTGAGGACTTGAAAAAATACTCCAAATTAGTACGCACGAGTGAGCCGAAATTTGTATATTTCCGCGACATCATCACGTTTTGTTCTTATCTCTCTTTTTTTTGGAGAAATTTTAGCGAGCGAGCGCAGCGAGCGAGCCTAAAATTTCTGTATTTCAGCTTACAAAAGATGGAATTCTTATCATTTTTTGCTTATTAAATCTTACAATTCTAATCAAGATATAGTGACGGCTTATAGATAACAATTTATACCAACAAACTGAGGACTTGAAAAAATACTCCAAATTAGTACGCACGAGTGAGCCGAAATTTGTATACCTCCGCGCCATCATCACGTTTTGTTCTTATCTCTCTTTTTTTTTTTGGAGAAATTTTAGCGAGCGAGCCGAAAATTTCTGTATTTCAGCTTACAAAAGATGGAATTCTTGTCATTTTTTGCTTATT